>NC_053154.1:133914419-134214419 GCF_016835505.1 Polypterus senegalus
TACTGCACAAGAAACACAGAACAACATTTGTTTCCTTAACGCCATATCCTACTAAATGAAAGCAACCACTAATTGTTAACCATATTTCTTTTCTTTTTCTGCTGGACTAATGTGTCATTCCTTCAAACAAATTGATTATCTTTATTTAAATTGATTTTACCTTGTACGGAGGAATAAAATATTGTAATCAGACTTTGTTAATGTGAATACTGCTGTTACAAAACCACATAATTTTTTAAGGAGCACTAAACTAAACCAAAACAACACTTAAGGGACAATTTATATTAGAAAATATATACAACTATGTATAAATGTGGTTGCAGCAAGAGCTAAATGAATTGTAATTTTGGTGCAGACATGGTCCAGTTTATAGAAATACATATTGATTATCATCTCCATTAGTCAACTGTAAAGAACACAAAATGATACATGGAAACTATTTGTTTACAGTAAACTCTAATATTGTGTTCAGAATAAAATATACTGATACAGTTGGCGGACACTTTTGCACAGATATTCCAACTGCTTGTACACTTTTTGTATTTGGAGCACATTTAACTTGTTCAAGGGCACACAGTGATTCAGCACTAGGAAATGAACTGGAAGCTTTATTGTTTAATATCCATTGCCCCAAACACTAGTGTTTCCACTAAATGTTAGGTTTTAAGTGTAGTTAACACCTCCCAAGAAAACTTTAGAATTCCTTTTATTTGTTTTTATCCAATTAATAAGAAGTTTTAAAAGAATAATCCACCCAAAAATTCTATATTTTTCTTTATCTTACTCTATGTTGTTTGTAGTGATGGCCAAGAAAAAAATGTAATCTCATATTTTCATGCAGAAAGGAGTTCAAAAAAGTTTATGATATAATAAAAGTCAGTAGTGACAATTTTTTTGCAATGGCAAACAATGTGAAAAACATTTTCACAAAAATGGAAAAAAGAAAAAAAAAATCCCACATTGCTCATGTTGCATAATACACATGTCAATTATCCAGTTGTATGCTCAAAACATGCAAAACACATGCTTTTTTATTAAAACATTGTTTAAATAGATACTTCTGGACAAATCATCAAACGTCAAAAACAAGAAATGCAAGTCACATACAGTAGAAGTGCCTTTTTGTAACATATAAAAAATGTGATTGCTGGGTGAAGTATTTCTTTAAAGTTGGGAGCATGCGCTGATAGAGTGTTGCTGCACCCACCACATGACAAACCTTTAAGGATGGTCAAAAAAATGCTGTTTCCTTCCATCAATGTAAGATTATTATGTTTGTCAAATACTTTGAGGTAATACTCACACAATATAAGTTAAAATCATTTATGTGAAACAAGAAAAAATGTAAGTAAAACTAAAGAAATCTCACCCAGATTCCAGACCCTAAGTTACTAACCAGGGTCCTCATGCATAACGCCGTGTGTAGAATTCACACTATAACATGACGTAAGCACAAAAGCCGAAATGTGCTTATGCACAGAAAAATCCAGATGCAGGAATCTGTGCGTACTCCAACTTCCGTGCTCTTCCGCTACATAAATCCCGGTCAGCGTGAAAAGTAATGCACGTGCCTGCTGTCCCGCCCTAATTCCTCCCAGAATTACGCCTCTTTGAATACGCAAATGAATATAAATGGCCCTTAAGCTCAGTGTTCTGTGAAAAGACAATGGGAAAAGCACGGGGGAAAATATAAGAATTTCAGCGAATACCAAGTGGAGGCAAAGGAAAAACATACTACAGTATTTGTTGATTTAAACCGTGATATAATCAACAAAAGGAAGTTGATCGAGTGACATAGCGTGTTGGAGAAACTCGAAAGCTCAAGTTCACAAAGTCACACAGTGCCAAAATAAAAAAGAAGTCACATATCAAAGTCGCTGTGAAAAGGCAAGTTGTAGCCCACCCTCTGAGCTTATTAGGGTACAGCCGAAAAAAAAATAGGCACACAGTAGGAAAAAAGCATGAAATGTCAACTTTAATCTCAAAATTTCCACTTTAATCACATAGTTTATTTTGTCATTAAAGTACTGTAGAACATCATAAAATTCACCTTATATTCATTTAATTTACTAGTTCCTCAAATCTCATCATAACTAAAGCAGCATGTTAAATGCTTTGTTTTGTTTCTGATCTATGTGCTCTATGTGTGTGAATCACTACATGCTTCCGTTCTTTCTCTTTCTCCGACAGGACACAGAATCCATTACATTCGTGATATTACAACTCTCTGAATAATTAAAATACTGAGATGTATACGTGATATCATTTTCATGATGACTGGAATGAAAGCATGTTATTAAACTTGGGAACACGATGGCGCAGTGATTGCTCATGCCTCACACAAGATGCTGCTGCGACATGTGCGACCTTCGATGGAATAATTTATTGTAGCAGTACTGTCTCTTTCAAACGTACTAACCTGCAATTCCTGTCCTTCCTTTTCTTTCCCCAAATACCCAATCGCCACACAATCAGCTCTGTAATAGACGTTAAGCCATCTGTAAGCTTACAACGACGATTCTTCAAAACTTTTAAGGAACATTGAAATATCTTTGCAGTACATGTTTAATTATTCTATCCATCTATCCTTCCAGTGTCACATCAGCCTCAGCAAATATACAGCGTGCAAGGCAGGGACAATAAGTGAACTTGCTAGCGCTGCGGCACAGTGTCCTCACTTTAATTATTAACAATACAGATTATTTAAATGAAGTTAAAGTTTTATCTGTACAATATAATCAACATATTTTGCTGCATTTCATCTTAAAAATGATATTGTCAACATAGCGTGTAAATACACGCTTTATAAAGTGGCGCAGGTGGTGCAATTTTATAACTGTAGTGCAAGTTTACAGTGGGGTAATTGTACTTATAAGTACAAACAGTTCTACAAGGAGCAATTGATTGAATGTGTTTATAGTTCTTGGGATGAAACTGTTTCTGAACCGCGAGGTCCGTACAGGAAAGGCTTTGAAACGTTTTGGCATGGCTTTGGCAGCGTGTGCTTGATGCTGTATACCGATAATTGCAATCAGCTGATGCTGTGATTCCCCACTCAGACACAGTGATATAAATACTCCGAGTGGTGCAGTGAGAGTAATATGGAAAAAGATGATCCGCTGTGGCAACTCCTATCAGGAGCAACTGAAAGAAGAAAAAGAAGAAGAAGAAGATGGTGCAGTGAGAGTAACAAAGCTAAAGCAGTTATGGTATTTGGAATACTATGGCTATTCCCTGGACCATTATATTGTTACAAGTTAATTACAATCAGATGCATTACACTAATAAACATATGTCAATACAATCAGTGTATTTATAAAGCCGTGTCAGAAATGTGGTTCTAAGAAATAAAGAGTAAACACACAGGAACAGTAGCACTGCTTTGACGCTAGGTGCCGCCAGTCTGCAAAACCGAGCGGAGAGCTTGCGTACGACAGGGTATGAGGTACCATGGAAAAGTGTGTGGCTTTACGTCAAGTGTAGGTTTTATACATCGGGATTTGAACGTGGAAACGTTCTTACGCAACATTTCTGTGCATACGCACCATTAAATACATGAGGCCCCAGGTGTTCCTTATTTAGTGTGTAATAATTTCACTCACAAGTTGTAGGAGGTCAGCAGCAGGAATTCCAGAACCTAGAAGTGTTTCCTATTGCTGGGGTTTAAAATAATGTGCTTAAAATCTACTGTGAATCTGGAATTTGGTGATATGTAGAAGAAGGATTCATCTGGTGGAACTTGAAGAAAAAAGCCAGCCATTTCCGAGAGAGTACATTAGAAGAAATGAGAAAGGAGTGCATAACTCTAATACTTTAGCAGGAAATGGACCTGCCACCCAACTACTTAGGAGACAAAACTTGTGTTTAGAATAGCTGAGAGAAGTTACTTCCTTTGGTTTATTTTAACATTTTACTTACTTTGTGTAATTCCTTTTGTATTATTTTTGCAAACTCTGGCCAAAAAAAATCAAGAGTTAAAGATGCTAAGATATGCATGGGTGTAACAAGGATGGATAGGATTAGAAATGAGTACATTAGAAGGTCAGCTCAAGTTGGACGGTTGGCAGACAAAGTCAGAGAGGTGAGATTGTGTTGGTTTGGATGTGTGCAGAGGAGAGATGCTGGGTATATTGGGAGAAGGATGCTAAGGATAGAGCTGCCAGGGAAGAGGAAAAAAAGAAGGCCTAAGAGAAGGTTTATGGATGTGGTGTGAGAGGACATGCAGGTGATGGGTGTAACAGAACAAAATGAAGAGGACAGAAAGATATGGAAGAAGATGATCTGCTGTGGCAACCCATAACGAGAGCAGCCGAAAGAAGAAGAAAGAAGAAGACTGTGCTTCCTGTCTAAGACGGGGAGAAATATAAGTAATCAACAAAGCCCTCATGTTTTTTATTTGTTATATGGGTTGTCCATTTGTTCTGGTATAATAATATGCACCCCATTCCTTTGCATTGTGGTGGCTTTTTCCTGTTTGGATAGAGATGTCCATTTTCATTACGTGCTTTTCACACATTGAGCGGTTATAGTCTAAGTGTTTTCTGGGAAAATGCAGTGCTGCTCGCTACTGCATCGCTTGGTTTAGAGACTCTTGCCTAGTTGTGTTGGGACTTTGGTTTCCCAATATCTACATAGATTTATCATTATTTTCACTCATCTATTGCCCACCACACAAAGTTATCAGTCATTAGTATTACAGTTGCTACCATGCTGCTGTTCCTGACATATGATATTGTACAGAATAGGCCTACAAGACCAATTTGTTTAGTTTTAGACCCTTATTTGGTATATTTATCATTTCTTTTTTTTTGTTTTAATTACCCTTCTTGTACATGTTTTTCCTATTTTAACATTTTCTTCCTAACCCTAGCAACTGGATGGACACAGAGATAAACATACAGGTGCTGGTCATAAAATTAGAATATCATGACAAAGTTGATTTATTTCAGTAATTTCATTCAAAAAGTGAAACTTGTATATTAGATTCATTCATTACACACAGACTGATATATTTCAAATGTTTATTTCTTTTAATTTTGATGATTTTAACTGACAACTAATGAAAGTCCCAAATTCCCAGATTGTGTAGCCTACAGAACTAGACTGAGAGACCATTTAAAGGATTTTGCAGGTGTTTTGAGTTAATTAGCTGATTAGAATGTGGCACCAGGTGTCTTCAATATTGAACCTTTATGGAGATGCAGATTTCATTTTCCAACAGGACCTGGCACCTGCATACAGTGCCAAAGCTACCAGTAGCTGGTTTAAGGACCATAGTATCCCTGTTCTTGATTGGCCAGCAAACTCGCCTGACTTTAACCCTATAGAAATTATATGGGGTATTGTGAAGAGGAGAAGATGCAATATGCCAGACCCAACAATTCAGAAGAGCTGAAGGCCACTATCAGAGCAACATGGGCTCTCATAACACCTGAGCAGTGCCACAGACTGATCGACTCCATGCCACGCCACATTGCTGCAGTAATCCAGGCCAAAGGAGCCCCAACTAAATATTGAGTGCTGTACATGCTCATACTTTTTATGTTCATACAGTACCTTTCAGTTGGCCAACATTTCTAAAAATCCTTTTTTTGCATTGGTCTTGATTCATATTGTAATTTTCCGAGATGCTGAATTTGGGACTTTCATTAGTTGTTAGTTATAATCATCAAAATTAAAAGAAATAAACATTTGAAATATATCAGTCTTTGTGTAATGAATGAATCTAATATACAAGTTTCACTTTTTGAATGGAATTACTGAAATAAATCAACTTTGTCATGATATTCTGATTTTATGACCAGTACCTGTATATACTTATCTTTTCATTAAAATGGATTCTTGTAAATGTTTTGCCTATTTTTCATTTTTTTTTTTCATAACCATTGCAACCTGACAGACACAGAGATACACAGATTCACATACAGACAACTTGTCCTTTTAACAAGTTGGACTAACCTTGGGAACATTTTAGTTTGGAGAGCTCCACCACCAACCACAACCTCTTAGTATGTACCAAATGTTAAATGTTAAGACATTATAGTCTTGCCACTATAGTGCTAACGAACAGACAAATAAGCCTTCAAAAGGTCCACACTGTATGTAACTTTAAAATAGCTAAAAGAGTGTACTAAATAATGCAGGGTGTCTTATGCAAGACAATGAAGATGGAAAGGTGTCTTACAAGTACTTATTTTTATTACCTATTTTAGGGAAACATTATCTTCTCATCTGCTTTGATCCACATTGTTAACATATTTTCTTCTGTCTTTTTGTTGTTTAGCTCATTCCTTTCTGAAGTGAAGGATCTATATTTGGAAGCAGCCCGACAGAACCCGAGTATTATTGACCCGGACTTACAAACAGGCCTAGGAGTGCTTTTCAACCTGAGCTCAGAGTTCAATCGAGCTGTGGATGCCTTTAATGCTGCACTTGCTGTCAGGCCTGAGGTAAAAAATAAAAAAAAAAAAAGATTTCATGTTACTAGCTGCAAGAATATATTGACATTAACACATACATTATTCATTGTAAACAATACAGCAATACAAATGACAGGTGTGCTTTACCAGGCACGTATGCTCTTATAGTAAGACTGACAACTTGTAAAACAGGAAATATTCAATTTATTTACTCCAGTTATGATATTGGTGCAACAATTAGGATTCCCACCAGAAGCATTTTGGTGTAGATTCCACCATTTGATTCTCTCTCTGAGTTCCAGTTTCTCTTTACAGTCTAATGGCAAAGAATTAGACCTACTATATTATCTAAGGCTATGCTTTCCCAATTCCAGATTCCTTTTACTATTACCAGTACTTTGACAGTCATGCTTATCTCAACGTGTGACCTACAGCATATCCAATCACTGTATTTACTTAAGTAGCAATCTAAAACAATAGCCATTATCAAATAAATGACAGACCACATATGAGACACCATAATCATAACATACATTTCTTTTTTCATCATTCCTAAACTACTGTTCTATTTCAGTAAAACCACTAACAGTTATAGTGCTTGTAGATAGGTCCCTTGGATATTAAATCAAACAAGACACTTTGTTGTAGCTGTCATTCTGTGTGAGGCTGGTCCTGTCTTGCACTTGCTGTTTAAGGCATAGGCTCTGGCTCCTCAAAACTCTAAACTGGACTGTGCAAACCTTTAGATGGATAGATAGATACAGTAGACTTTATTACATTATTACAGTTCCAAAAAATATCAGTTTGTACAATTTAAAATAAACTGGTCATTTTTTGAGCCTAATAACTTAGTTGAATAAAAAGAGATATGGAAAAATTGTATGCATCCTCATGCTTCTCACATTCTAAGAAGTGGAGTTATTAAGGGATTGAGAACCACATAAAGCTATGGATTTCAGTTACAATCTAAAGTAAGAACACACTTAGATTTTTTCAGTCCACACATCAGGCAAAAAAAAAAAGGCCTTAGTTGAACAGGCTACAAAATTGAAAATGGGCCAGATGAAAATAAAAGTGTAAATGTAGCTTATAACAGAAAGAATGTGTCATTATCTAATATTTATGTGAAAGATTGTATTAGGGGAATTGCTAATGTATGTTAATTCTTTCACGTCTGTAAGGACAGCACCTACAAGGTTACAGGATTTTATTTTAATTGAAAAGTCTCCTACTGCTACAGAATTTTTTTTTGTATAGTCATATGCAGTACACGAGGCAGTGGTGTCTGTTGAGATCCTGTTAAAATAACTATTAAAAATTATAAATGAACATCAGAGCAACTGGACGATTTCTGCCTTGTGTCTGTTACATCTTCTAGACCTTAACCCTGCTTAGCACTGCTTGGACTAAGATGGTTGGAAAATGAGCACATGGACTGCATTTGAAACTATATATGTAAAAAAAGACAAATACAGTATCTAGTGTATGTTTGTGGCCAGGAGTATGTGTCATCCACTGTTGACAAGAGGGCTGGAATTTCAGATGAACAAAGGTAAAAAGAATCACAAGTAAAGAGGGATGTAAAGATTAGCAGATCTGATGAACAGAGGTTCCTAAAAACAGACAGACTTGTACCAGTTTTTCTAACTGTGTATTTGCGGTTATTTTTTATCTGTTTGGGCTGTGTTTTGCTCCTTTTTAATATTTGTTAATCACGGCAAATAGGCAGTGGTGAGGTGTTCTTTGTTGGTAAGCATATGCAAGTGAGAATTTCAGTGTACAGTATTCAGTACGCATGACAATAAACTATAAACTTATATAAACAGAAAATGCACACATATAACTACATAGCAACTTGAGCCAATGCATTTAAAGTAAAAAGATAGAGGAAGAGCCTTTCTACTCAGCTGTCACATTCATTTTTCAGTTACCAATAAGACTTATTGAGAGTTTGTCTTTATAAATAATTTTAATATCAATTTCTTTACATTTTATTCTCTTTACGTTTAGTTTTTTGACTCTTACTGCTGTCACTATGGTCATTGCCCTCTGCTATCACACACTCTGCTCTTGCATGTTGTGAATTACACTATTATTATACAGTACAGCTGGGAGTGACCAAGCTCTGCAACAATTTATTGCTGATTAGATGTCAGTCCACCATCTCCTGATGAAAAATAAGTACAAGACTGATAGTGCACACTGATATACCTGACTGGATATCTGGACTCTTCTATATGTAAAAACAGTTTCCATCTACTAGGTTACCTGGCCAGTACATGTACTTCTTTTATCTTTTTTTTTTTTTACACCAGACACCGCAAATTTTGCATACAAAATATCACAGCCCTCTTCAAAGATGTGACCACAACAACTGAAAAAAACGTGGCAGGTTGTCAGGTTTTGTCTTGTGACCAAGAGCTTTTGACTGTAAGTTACAGGTAGGGTAGACAGACAGTAGAAAATTGTGTAATACTATCCACAATATAGCATGCAAATTAATAAAAATTATGTAACATCACTAATGGTTGATTCCTAGGTTTCAGTTAACGGTGATGCAGCTTATCTGTAATTTGTATGTTTTCTTTGTGGATCCTCTTGGAATTCCAGGTTTCTCTTTTCCTCTAAAGTACTTGAGTATGGGCATGTTTGCTTGTGTCCTTTGTGAAACACTTTCTTCTGTTTTTCAAAGGGGAGAAAAAAATTTTGAAAGAAAGGACATTAGAAGTTTCCTGTGTGTGTTATTGTTCAGCAGCTTTTCATATGTATTTTACTCTGCTTACATTATGTCTCAAGTATCAAGTTAAGTCAGTAGTTATTTACATACAGTTTGATAGACACAAATGCTAAATATTGACAAACACAATAATGAGCAATAGCTAATATCTGTGACATAACTCATTCACCACCTTCTGATCCTTTCTAATAACAGGATATCCAGGTAATGAAAGCTTCATTGCCTCAGTTGCACACTGGCTTCTCAAGCTACATAAGCCTTTCAATCCTAAAACTTAAATGCAGTCCATGTCCCCAATATTCATACTTTCTTTCAGTACACAGGAGCTGGCATGGCATAGACGACATTAAATCTGAATGTTTACATTGTTCAGGATTATCTGCTGTGGAATCGACTTGGTGCCACACTGGCGAATGGCGATCGGAGTGAAGAAGCAGTTGAGGCCTATACCCGGGCTCTAGATATTCAACCTGGGTTCATTAGGTCAAGATACAACCTGGGGATCAGCTGCATCAACTTGGGGGCATATAGGTAAGGTACTGCATTAGCAGGTTGTAGAACACTATAGTGTTTAAATGAGTTGTGTTCTTGATTGTTATGTATGTTATGGCTATTTAACATGGCATCAGCTATAAACTTATAGACAAATGTGCCTTTATTGTTGTTACCTTGCTGACCTTACACTGATAGCTTGTTTGTATAGCCTGTGGAAAACTAAGCTTCTGATTTCCAAATTTAGACATTGTTTTTTTCTTTGTATTGTACAAGATCAAATAATATCACATTACTTAATCTTCCTTTTATTATTTCTTATTTTAGGGAAGCAGCCAGTAATTTTCTCACTGCCTTGAGTCTGCAAAGAAAGAGCAGAAGTCGACAATTGTCCCACCAGGTCATGTCAGGAAATATTTGGGCTGCACTGAGGATAGCCCTTTCCATGCTGGATCAGCCTGAACTTTTCCAAGCAGCTAATGCAGGAGACTTGGATTTACTCATGAGAGCCTTTAATCTAGACATGTGAAAGCAGTATTTGTTTTTTCTTTATATTCTGTTTTTCTAGGAATTTTAAATCCAAAGTTGGTTAGATAAATGCATATTGCATGGTTTAGCACTGGGAATTTGTATCCAATCTGCCGAAGAAGACCATCATTCTGGGTTACTGCCAGATAAAAATTGAAAGGAGCACTTTCCTAATTTTTAGGAAAGAACATGGAAGCTCCAGCTGAAGCAGATTGAACAAGAATGCCTTAGACAAAAATCCCGTAGAAATGTTAATAGAACTGGGAGAAATATACAGTAACTAGGGGCTGAAAGCAAAATGTCTACAGAGAAGTTCTGAATAGTTACATTTCAGTCGCATGTAGACTTATTTGACCATATGATCCAAAATGTCCCAGGGATATCAATAGTGCACTCCTCAGAAAAAAGAAAAAAAAAACAAAAACATACATACACCGCACAACGCTGAAAAGTAGTACCTCGTCATATCCTTTCTGCAGTTTAACAGGATTTGTTAGACAGATACCCGCATGCCTACTGTTAAGTTTAAATGAATCTTTAAAAATAAGTTGCAAGCAGCTTCTAATATCTGACTTTACTACTTCAAGTGTTGGTGTCAGTCATGAACAAATATAAAAGGTAGTACTGTAAACTTGAAACTTTTCATACCTAACAAGCAATACAGTATGCCTAGTCTGCTGTGATGTTAATGCATGAAACCTTGCTTACATATCCAGTAATAGGCCAGCATGTAGAGGGATCCCTGGTCAATGGGTGCTGTCCATAGGGCAGGCCTTATTACCTATTGTTATTTCAAATGAATGAAAGACATTGCACAACACAGTGAAACACACTAGACTGAAGCTATACAGCAAAAGTGTGCACCTTTTTTATAGTACCAATTCCTGTGTTTAGATATCAGTTATTATGCCATAGAACTTTGATTGACCAGCATGTCAGCTTCATGCTGATCAGAAATGCTAGTCTATGTATCAGTCAGACCTTTTGCAAAAGAAATGAACAATTACCATACTATATTCCAAAAACAAAAGACAGTGAAATGCAACCACTGGGGTCTGAAACACAAATTGTATTTTTTAAAACTCCACAATGGACAACATCCGAACAACATTTAAACTTGAGCATTCTTACATTTCAGTAAAGCTCACCAGAATTGCTTGATTTGAAAGCACCATTCTGATTGTTTTTGTCTGTCAAAATCCTTTCTTTAACCTATTCACATCAAGGTCACAGGGGGAGTTGGTTGTCCTTCCCAGAAAGATCTGGTGCAGAGTAGGAACAAGTCCTTGATTGGGTGCCAGCTCTTTGCAGGTTAAACACACACTCACAATAGTGAGGTTTCCAATAAACCAAATCTGCAAGTCTTTAGGTAAATGGAAGAAAAATAAGATTACCCTGAAAAAAATAAAATTAAAAGACAGAGAGAATGTGCAAAATCAGTACAGGCAGTTGTCTCCCTAAACTTGAACATAATGTTGTACTGCTACAGTATGAAGCAACAGCGTTCACTACTGAACTATAGGTCTGCCCATTATATTAAAATATTGTGCTATCAAATCAAAATTATCTCATATATTTTAAACATTAAAGACAAGAAGCAGAGTCATAGTGAAGACCTCCACACATCTGAGGGAAACACATATTACAATATATTACCAGGAAACACATTTACAGGATTGAAATGGAATTATGGCATTTGGGCAAGTCAACTTTTTCACTTGCAAAGTATCATTTGAATTATTGTTCAAAATGGGGGCTCACTGTGTGTATTACTTCATACATCTGCAGTGCTTACACTAATACTCAACAAACATAAAAGGTCTTAAAAAAGATGTTTGTAGGGTAAGTTATGTCACAAAGTAAAATGCTTCAAAATTCTATTACGGAAAACTGTTACAAATTTCCACCTAAAGCATTCATGAAAGTAAAATCAATTTCCAATAGGCAGAATATTATTCAAGATACATCCCATGCAATTGTTACTATTTAATTATAGAAATATTTAAGAGGAACTCCTGCACACGTTTCAAAGACAGATTAATGGCTATTCCCAATTTAGTAACATTTCTTTTGCTGAAAATGACGGTGATGGATGACATCAAGTATGCTTCCACTCCTTTGCAACTTCTATATTCTGCCTAATTTTGAAGTGTGCATAACACTTGAGGCAAAGTTCAATTCAATACAAGCAGATATTCCTTCTCCCCAATAATTCCATTTCATTTACAAACACAGTGTTTTCTAGATCCTTGTCATTATCTCCAACTCCCATAGGTGTCCCTGTTTGTGTATTTTTTTAATATTTTTCTTTTTCAGATACTCAGGTTTTTTCTTCCATATTCCAATGATATGTTTTTGTAACTTGTGGCAATACATTTGCCCTTTATGAGTGAGAGTGGTTGTGTAAATGAATATACCCTGTGATGCTAAGGTATCCCATCCAGGCTTGGTTTCTAGGCATGATAAAGGCAGTAATACCTGTGCCAGCTCTTGCCCTCCACAACCCCATACTTGGATTGTGCAGTTTTTGAAATGGACAGGGTGACTATGAAGTTGTTTGATTAATCAAAAAAGTGAAAAGTGAAGATTTGTGACTGCTGGAAGTCTGCACTTTAAAAGGTTATGTAAGATCATGTGCAATGTTGCTGTTCAAACCACAATACCTCTTTGAAGCAAGAGTCACCTTTTTCACGTATTATATGGTAATCTCTTAATTTAACCAATTTTAAAGCTCATCTGAACTATATCTGAGCACTTTAAACAAACAGTATCATGTAAATTTAAACACTGTATGTTTTCCAAATTTGATTCAGTGCAATCAGAAACAGCATCCTTTCAAAGTGACCTGTCCAGATGCATGTGGTATGTCACCAGTTTTTACTAACTGACATTTATTTGAAGTGACATTGCAAGAACCAGCCAATTTACAATTTAGTTTTCCTATTCCTCCATTGATTAGTTAAAAGAACATACAATATTTTACAATAGTTAAAACACTGATAAAAAAGTTAATTGAATACACAGAAAACAAACAGAACACACAGTAGTTATATCAGGGTATATCAGAATAAACATAATATTAGTTTATTTTTTAATGTTCTTTGTGATTGTTTTTTGTCATCAAAGACACTGTATAAAGCAGCCATACTGCCATGATACATTTTTCTGAACCTTATCCTTTTAATGCACCATATCTTCTTAAGGTGAATAATTCTTCAGTTAAAAACACAAGTATGATTTTCAAAGCATTTTTAATTAACCTAATAACTGTGTATTAATACTGCACAGAGGGTGATGTCTATGTGAAGAGGATTTGCTGAACTTTAACACATACTGTACATGTTTGAATGTTCCTGTAGAATAGTAGTTCCCAAACTTATAGATACTTCCATGCCAGTTCTGTGGTTACAGCTAGTGCCTCATAATTCCTACACCCATATTCACTCAAAGGCCAGCTGCTTTTTTGTGATGGTTTTACTTTCTTACTCTGCCTTCACGGACATTTTAGGTTAACTGGCATCTCTAAATTTACCCATCCCTATCCAAGGTTGAATTTTGCGTTGCACCCAGTGCTCCTAGGATAGAAACTTGCTCCCTACAACCTTGTCATGGATAGTTCAGAAAATGAATACAGCAAACCATAGAACAGGACAAATGTTTAAAAGTGAAGTTACAGAATTCATTCAACATTAATTAACAAATACTTTTCTGCGTTGTCTAATGGTGCTATTAAAGATCTGAAATGTCATCTTACAATTCCATTCTACTTTAAAATAACAATTTACAAGTGCTAGTCTGTAGCACTTCTGCACAGATTCACAATGCGGCCCCCTCTTCAAAACCCAATTTGGCATTTGTGTCAATCTTTTTCTGCCTAATCACACAATTTTTATGCTGGAGGCAGAAATAACATTAAAAACTTTACAGTCATTGTAAAATACTATAGTGAAAATAAGAAGTTAATCGAAGGACAGATGCAATATACTGAGATTACATACTTCACAAGTATGAGCTTTCTTTATTTAAATTCACAATAAAACCTTTTATATACCGAAAAATGTACCCTATTAATAATTTAAAAATAAAATAAAAGGTAAAATATATGGCTTAAAGTGCAATAAGAAAGTACAAATAACAAAAGATAATTTTAATATTAAAGAAAACATTTGGAGAAAATGGATTGAAAATGTAAAAATATCCAGATTAAACAATATTTTTATTCCAATGTTGTATACACTATTTTGTAAACGGTCATTTGCGAGTAGACACACTGCCCTCTCCTGATTTTCTTTCAATATTGCAGGCACCTTGAATGGTATTTCAAGGTCACTTTACCTCGGCAGGAAATCAGGCTTTTTTTTGTAAGCCATAATTAAACAGCAGAGAAAACGGCAAATAGTCAGTCCATGCCCAAGGGTATTTTTTTGCTACAAGAATGTAGGTCGGGCACAATATGTGGGTGCAGTGAATCCACAAGTTTATTGCTGTAAAAATATTAAGAATTTTTTTCTAAACAGAAAGACACAAGCAAAAATGAATCTGTGAAGACCAGAAATAAGTGTTTCAGCAGTGGTAGAGTCTAGGAATCAAACTCATATTACACCCCTTAATATCAGAAATCTTGTGTAGTTTTCAAAATAAATACATTAAGAATGTAAAAGTTGTATGCTTTTCCACTAAGGCTAAACAATAGTTATATAATCACTTATGGTAAAATGGAAGATTATTTTTCAAATGTTTAAAGGACAGTATATATTTTAAAGAAATATATTTTATTATAACCTATTTAAGTAAAGGTAAGGGGTATGTGGGATTCTCATCTCAGTCTAATGTAGAGTTTTGATGAGTGAATATGGAAAAGCTGCAGTAAAGTATATAATCTACAGTGTCAACAAATCATCACTTTGTTTCTTCAGTCTACAAAACATATACTATAAGGATATTTTCCAAAAAAAAAAAAAAAACCTCAATTATGCAACTCTTTCTTGCTGGACAATCTGTCCTTTACATTGAGGACATTTTAATGAGTGATCACCAAACTACATTTTTAAGGTTTATATCAGTTCTTGGCGGAAGGCAATGCCAAAAGCAGCAATTCAGTACACTAATGTTGTTTTGTAATAATGTGGGACCTTACTAATATACAGGTTATATTTTATCATTTATAAATTTATATGCACAGTCTAGCTGTGTCACTCCTGTGGGTCAAATATAAAATATTGGGTTTGATGCAGCTCAAGCACATTTAGAAGATAAAGCTATTTGAAAATTCCTGCTGTAATGCTATATGGGTGTATTTCAGTCACTGTTGCCATTCAAGTTTTTAAAAATGTACTCTTGTGAACAGAAGAAAAAGTGGAGAACATGAAGACTGGACAGGCAAAAAGAAGTTGTTACAGCATCTTTTTAAAATACATTTCCATAAGTAGTTCAAATTACTGTAATCAAGATGCACAGAATGACAAAAGATGCCCTGCTTTCTGGTTTCCACAATGTTCCATGAACTTTCTAGCATGGACAATATTAGCCACCTGCTCTGTAAATTGTAATTGTTGAATCCAAAAATACATCTAATAAGTCAATAATTCCTGTTAAACTCTTAAGAAAATGTTGAAACAGTAGGTAAATGTTCTGTTTATTTTTTTAAAATGTTTATTGCATAATTCTCTTATTGAATACAAAACTATAAAATAATTTAGGCTACCAAATGGAATAAAAATATTTTTAAAAAAAGTAACTATCATCTCAGGTATGACAAATTAGTTAACTGCATGCATGAGACATATAATTAAAGAGAAGCATGCATACTTTTTTGAATGCTATTGTTGTCTTTTAATGCATGAGAATTTACAAGCCATTCTTTTACTTTTTTAGAGTTTAAAATTACAGAATTGCTTTGTCATTACAATACACTTGAATTTTCTTCTCTGATTCCTTGAAGCAGAGTAAAAGCTGTATAGGCTAATAAATTAATATGTGCCTAATTTTGGTATAGCAGTATGGAATAATTATCATTTTCAGTCTGCAATTTACTTATTTTCACTGTATCATGATTTGCATATGGTGCTGTGATGATCTACGATACTGCACAATTTTCATAGTGAATGTTATATTTTAAACTGAGATAAACGCAACCCTAGTAAAACAATATGAAAATTTTAGTTGTTGAAGGAAATTTTGCAGCACAACTATGTGAAAACGAAATTGTCCCTTGAACTCATTAACTTGTTACACTACCCTTATCAGCAATTATTTTTACCAGTAATGACTGTAGTTATCAGAGTACTGAGGAAGTGTTTTGGTCTTTCTTCTTGCAGAACTGTTTTACATGTGAGTTTTTGAGTGTGATTCACTGGTTTCAAGTCATGTCACATTTGATTGGATTTAGGTTTTAGACTGAGCACTTCCAAAACATTTATTTTTGTTTAACCATGCATCTTTGAAAACTTGCCACTCGCCATTCTTTGGTTCAAACTTACTGTCAGAAGACTGAAAATTTTCCTGAAGAATGAACAACAATCAATAATGGCAAAACGTCCAAGTCCTAACAGACTAAAACATCCTCAAGCCATGCCACCAATGATCAACTTGTGGACTGGACAATAACATTCAGCATTAGAAGCTTCCCAGAATTCCTGAGATTTCTCAAGGTATTTTTCAGCATACTTGACACTGTTATGGAGAAAAAATTCTCTCTTTTTAAAGAAAGCAATCTCACAGTCACATGACAATGCAGAACAAACTTTTATGACACAGCATTGTAACAAAGAGACGTGGTCATGGTGCAAGTGCTTCAACTAGGAAATGCATCAGTTTATATTACATTTCTTATCATCTATGCAAAATACTCTCCCCTCCTTCTACTTCTTCCCACCATTACCCAATGTCTAAACCCACTAATGTCCATCATCTAGTGTCCATTATCTGACTGACACCTGCTGGCATCACTCCTTACTCTGTGCAGGGGTCCGAGGCTTCCACCATTTAAGTTGGAATCAAGAGGACCCAAACATGAGACTCTGGCCCACTCACACAATAGTTACTTGATGCACAGGCAGCTCTCAATGCTGGAGTTTTAAGCAGCTATATTTCTAAAACAGTGGCACTTAGTTTTCTCACAGTGCACACTATGTTTGGCATGTCATCACCTCATAATAGTGTCTGAGCAAACAGGCAGGATAGCAGGGGCCAAGAAGGTGAAAGTAAAAGCAAGTGGACTTGAGCTGATAAGCACATGCAGTTTTCCAGCTGTTTAGAAGAAATAAAAATACAGGCACAGGATTTTAATAATTAATTCTTATATAACCCAAGGCTAGCTAATACAACAAATTTTCCTTTAAAATAATTATAAAGCATTGATACACAAAAAAGCAGTGATCCATAAACTTAAATTCTCTACACATTCCCCCCTTTGAAATTTACTAAAGTTCCGCTTAACTTTTACTGTATACCCAACAGGGTAAAAGGCAACCAGACTTCAATCTCCACTGGGTCCTGAACCCAGGACCACTGATATTCCTCACAATGACCTGGTTGTTGTTTTCATCCCTTGTCGACACAGAAGCCGAACATCTCCTCCTTTCATAATTAGAGAGGAGTAAAAGACTTCTGGCCAACCAAATCACGCAGAAAATAAAAAATATGATAGCTTATAATATCATCACATAACTCAGGAAATAAGTCATTAGAAGAATGTACTTATAGGAAATTAGTTTCATTAAAGAGCAGCACATATGTACAGAATAAAATGCAAAAAATAAAAAAGAAGTACAATAAAAAGTCTTTCATTTAATTTCTCTGATTGTAGAAAGGCACTTTCATGGGAAAAAAGTGCTTCAACCCCATTACTTTGCACACTGTAGAGGGTCACCTTCCTGGGAAGCAATTACTAGTACTTAACCCAGGAAGTTTCTTATTTTTAATTTTTCAGGACTTCATCCAAAAAAAGATCAAATTCATCCATTGGTGGAGCTTGTGCTTCAACGATTGGCATGGTCATTTGTCTAATGAAAATTTTGACTATAAATGATCTAAGTAAGGGTAGTAGGCAGGAAAATACCAGTCCAAGACAAAACAATATATTCAAGAGAATAATTTCTACTGTAGCAAACAAAGCTTACCATGCTTCAAAGTTTAAATGGAACCAATCCCAAACATGCTCATCTCTTCCAGCATTATCATGAACGTCCTCTCTAAGTGCTTTGAGCTTTATTCATCGCTTGGGTCAAGGATCTTTTATCATAGGGCAGAACATCTAATAGTTCATGCTCAAAACCATAAAACCTATCCTGTATCAATGATTACTTTACAATGCAAATCCTCTATGAGAAATGTTGTCTAAAGCAAATGAGATCAAAATCCGGAACTCCTGATCTGTTGAATGGCACTTTGGATGCCATGCAGGCTGCCCTTTATGATTCGGGACCCATGATGATCTTTTGGCATCAACGGTCACAAGGATAAGTTGGCTAGTTTGCTGTAGGGACCTGTGCTCCCTTTAACTGGAATTTGAGTATGTTGCAACAAGTGGAGATCCAACAGTCAATAAGTTGATGGCCTGATCCACAGCTTGATTCTTCTCTCTGGCATGGCTTATCTCTCCTTGGAGTCAAATGTTTTGTTCATCTGCAGACCTTTATCACAGTTAAATCTCTCGGTTCAAACTCAAGAGCTGTTATTTCCGATATACTAGAAAGAGCAGTTTCTACCTGCAGGTACAAAGACTTAAAGGTTTCGGCCAACATTAGTTAGCACTGCAATATATGTAGATACTTATGGATCCCAAAAATAATGTCTCATGAGGTGTTAGGCCTGTGTTAGGGGTACCCCTTGTCAACAATAATGCTAGCAGTAAAACAGATGGCCACTTTTTAATGGTCTCTGCTTATATGTTGATAAGCACAAAGTTCAACTTTCCTTTCGATTTGGCTATTATATTAAAAAAAAATCCTTAAATGAAAAATGTTCCTTTATAAGTGTATCCAGTTTGGCTGCTGTTGCAAATTCCACTCAATTTAAAACATATCCATTATAACAAGTACACTATCACAAATAAGTTTGTGTGTATACACACACTGTAAATATTTTTAGCTGGAAATTCTAAAAGGGAGACACTACATCATGTATCTTATAAATGTAAACTGCATCACAGACCTTCACTACCATTCATATATACAGTATATCTAAAGGGAAAAGTGTTCAATTGGTCTCATAATATTAAAACTATTGAGAAATAACCTTTGTTGTTATGAAAATAGCTTCAGAAACTAAAATTAATTTACTATAACACACAATCACTTTTGCTATTATTATTTTAACTTTAGAGGAAATGTGGAGCAAGATGGTATCAGGCAGTACAAATCCTGAAACCAAACCCATTAGTATAACAACTTGATAAGAGCCAAATGTCATAATTCTCTTACAGAGAATACAAATATGTCCATGGAGGGAGGTTATTAGTTAGAGAGCCATGTTCGATGAAGGTTCCTGTTGAAATTAAGGAAATTTCACTTGATTATTCTAAAGTACAAATTTGTTTGTCTCTATGCTCACTGTACTTTCCTGTTAATGGATGACAATATACAATAGTGTCCTGCAGAGAACATGTCTCAGTTAGCATAGCAAGCAGAAGTCAAGGAAGAAATTCAGTCTGGATGGATAAATTCCTAATTATTTTTAGAAATGAGATCAAAATAAACTAAAACAGTTAGGCTCCACATTCCTTTTCCCATTTTTAAATTATAAAATATTATTCAAATATGTACAGTCTTAGAATTTTAATTATTTACAAAAGACACTTATATTTGACTAGAGAGAGAGAGAGCTTGCGCAGCTTCGTCATATTACAACCGGAGTGCAGCGAGAAACTTTTAAGTGCCGGGTCTTAGCTAACATTAAATAAAGCCGTGGACATCACAACATCACACAAGAGAGCAGCTCCGTGAACTAACTGAACGCAGTACGAGTGATCACTTCCATGCATCAAACCTGTTCAAAAAACGCATTACACAATTGACAAGGTGGGAAAAGAATATGCTCCGAGCTGAGCTCCACAGCTAACGCGGTCTTGCGGAAGCAACTTTGTCACACTGCCACCAAATACTCACAGAAAAATCCACAAGTTAATACACACGCTGTCTCTAGAGTTTCTCCACACTCAATGTATTCCTCGCATCCCCGTTATACCCTCTGATCTCCCATTTCAATTCAAATGCCTCCAATTTCCAGTAAGGCTCTGCTTCGCAATGACAATTAATAAGTCTCAGGGACAGACCCTACAAAAGGTTGCCATTGATTTCAGGCAAGATTGCTTTTCTCCTGGACAACTATACGTTGCATTCTCAAGAGTGAGCTTGCGCAGCTTCGTCATATTACAACCAGAGTGCTGAACTGACAACATGCTATATAAAGAGAGCTATAACAATCGTAATAAACGAACAATAAAACAGCAGAGAACCCGTGGATTAAATAAAAAGGCAGCTTCCTTGGGCAAAGCAAGGAAAAACGATGGCCTTATATGTCGTTCGTTTATAAAACAGCAGAGAAGCTGTGTAAATGCTGCTTCACAAAAAACCAGCGGAGCGCCTTATATGAGCAGGCAGTCAGCTAAAGAAGGGAATCAATAAACATCTATAATCGTAATAAACGAACAAAAAATAGAGTACAAGCTACGGATTAAATAAAGGAAATGGGTACCTGAACAGTAAAGTAAGTCTCAAATAGCTACACAATAACTATAACAATCGTAATAAACGAACAATAAAACAGTACAGAACCGCAAAGCAAGTAGAAACGACTGCCTTATATGGCGTTCGTTTATAAAGCAGCGGAGAAGCTGTGTGAAGACAGCTACACAAAAAACCAGCAGAGCGCCAACCTCTGAATGTATTCCTCGTATCACCGTTATACCCTCTGATCTCCCATTTCAATTCAAATGCCTCAAATTTCCAGTAAGGCTCTGCTTCGCGATGACAATTAATAAGCAGGGCCGAATTTAGACTTGATAAGGCCCTAAGCTATTTGAGACATGGGGCCCTTTGTAAGTCCAGATATTCTATATAAGTGCCAAATATGATTTTCCGATACCTAGAGGTTTAAACTGAAATACAATTAAGAAGTATATAGATAGTTAAATAATAAATGCTTAACTTAAAATAATTTTTATTCATAATAAACTTAAAAATGCAAACTCTGGTAAAAAGAAACAAAAGTTCTTTTAAAAGGCACAATGTACAAAGGTTTATTTTCTAATATCTTTCAACATGGTATAAGGATTAAGGAATTATATTAAACTAAAATATTTTCTTTCTTGCCTTTGTCAGAGCAAAGTCACCGATGACATCATCAAATGAAAAACTGCGTAGTTTGTCACTTTCTATGCGCATGAGACTGAGGGAACATAATTTATCTTGTGTCATTGTTGTTCTAAATTCATTTTTTATTCTCTTCAGCTGAGAAAAAGATCTTTTTCCAGAGCAATTTGCAACCATCATACATAGAAACATTCAACATCTCAAAATTGCTTCTACATTAGGGAATGCTGTTTGTACACGATCATTAAATATTACCCTATACAGATCCTGATGTGTCAGACTATCATGTTCCGCTGAACCATGGGCTTGACTATGTCTAACATATTGGTGAAAATGCTTGACTTCTCCTACAAGATTCATGTCCACATCTTCAGGATATGTTTGGCATAAAGCACTAACTCCTTCACGAATCTCTTCTTCTGTAGCTTCTAATTTTGTGAGGAATGAAAAATTTTTTGCAGCATCATTGTATATTGAGGCCCTCTATGCCAGACTTGACTCTAATGCATCCATCACAGGTATAAATGTTTTAATTCTGAACTTGTCTCTTGGCCCAAGGTTCTCTAAAGCATCATCTTCATCATTATTGATATGCCTTCTTCTATACAGTAACTGCTTTTCTTGTAATCAACATCAGGCAATTTTTCCTTTGCTTTTTCTTCAAAATGATCGAACATATCCCTGGAACCTTTAACAAAATCCGAAAGTGAAGCATACAATTTCCTAGTCCTTCAGACTAATTTGGGGGTCTTGCAGTGATTGACTAGTCTTGTGAAATTCATCCAGCAAATAACTCCATAAATATAACATAACCATAAATTCAAACTCCTCCATTTTAATCAAAATGTTTATGGCTTGATTTCTTGTTTCTCCTTTCTCTGTAGTATCAATATGCAGCTGATGCAATGCAGAAATTATTCCATCATAACTATCAAGTATTGCACTTGTGGCCATTGAATGTGCTTCCCATCTAGTCTTTGACAAAGACTTTGGAACTTTTGAATCATCTTTGAAGGATGACAACAGTACTGCCCATGTATGTGTAGATGATAAAAAGAAATTATATATTTCTTGAACAATTCCAAAAAAGTTTACTGCATCTAAACAACAGTCAACTGCTGCTCTACCAACAAGATTCAGGGAATGACCAGCACATGGAATATACATAGCATACTTGTTAATCTTCAATATTATTTCTTGAATACCCTTGTATTTGCCAGACATATTGGCAGCATTATCATATGACTGGCCTCGACACTTACTAAAATCTATTTTGCACTCATTTGTAAGGTAGTTGTGCATCATCTTAGCCATACTTTCCCCTGTGTGGCTACCCATCTCTAGGAAAGTTAGAAAACGTTCGATAGGGAGCCCATCATCTGGTGAAACATACCTCACAATAACAGTGAGCTGATCAGTATGGGATCGGTCTGGAGTGGAATCTACAGATAAACTGAAATATCCTGCAGTTCTTAAATCATCCAAGATTGAGTCTCTTACATTATGTGCCATAATTTGGATAAATTCATCACATATTGTTTTAGAAAGATAAGATGTGACACCTGATCATTTATTCCCAAAGTTTTTTATATGGGTTGCTAGAAAAGGATCAAATTTTGCTATAAGTTCGAGTAATCCAAGGAAATTGCCATTGTGAGGAGAACCAAATGTTTCTTTATCTCCTCTGAAAGGTAAACCACGCTCTGCCATAGTAATTATGACTGCCACAACTTGTTCAAGAACATTTTTCCAGTACTGCCGTTTATTATTTATCTGTTCTGCTAGTTGGCAGTCAATTGTTGAGCCATGTCTTCTTGTAAGATATGTTACCGAAGCTGTTCTATGGTCTACAGAGTTTTCATGACTTTGAACTAAATAGGTGTTACACCAATCACAAAATCAATAGGATGATAACGGTGTAGAAGAATTTGAAAAGAGTTTACACACGAAACAATATACATGACCAGCTGCTGACGAATATACTAACCATTCTCTGTAATATTTTTCACCATTAGCCTGTTTGGGATAGAACAAGCCTTTTGAGCAATATCTGTCTTGGTTTGCAAAAAGCTTCTTTGATTTTGTAAATGAGCCATTTGAGTGCTGATATTCTGACAGGCCTTTTTCTACCCAGTATAAAATCTCATCTTTACTTAAATCACCCCATAGCCCAACATCATTCTGTTTGTTTTTTGATACGGAATCTTCTGTGCTTGTACTACTCTCTGGTTTATATATCTTAATATTTGTTGCTTCATTTGTTGAAGTAGATTCTATACAACTAGATGTACCAGGTTCTGTATCAGGAATAGGATGAATATCCCGTGACTGACTCACTGTGGTAGAGGCTTTTGGTTCATCAGGCCCCTTATCTATCTTTGTTAAGAAACTTTCTAATTTTGGCAACTTGCTTCTTCAGCTCTCTTCTTCTTTTTCCTCTTTTGAGCTCCACTTTTATAACTTCTGGTTGACATCTTGCAAACTGTGGGCAGAATATTTAATATAACTATAAACATACATTTAAAAGTAATATAATGCACGACATTTTTTTCAATTTGAAAGTTCCCTGTGATATTACCACTACTTACCAGCAATCGATATTTTTATAATAAATAATGCATGCAAAGAGAAAATTAACAATATCTTCTCAAGTTTTAATATTAGTTTAATTAATTAAATTAAAGAAGAAAAAACAATAAACATTAATACTTAATTTAATACAATCAAAACAAAATAATATGTATTTTTAAGTTTTAAGTTTATATATTAAGTTTATATATTAAACTTACAATTTGATATTATATTGACAAAAAAAACCCGTTAAAAATATATGCTATAATTACAGCTACAGGTGTAATTATCTATAAATCTTAAATTTTAAATATCATATCTAATGTTTTATCACTTAAACCTATTTAGGACAATATGTCATTAATTTCAATATGATTTACCAATTTTTATTAAAAAAAAATGTTATCATGCAAAGTCTGCTGTTATTTTGACTTTAAAATATAGAAAACATGGTTCTCTATTTTCTATATTTTTTTCAATTTCAATACGATCGCAGAAAAATTATTGCATGCAACACCTGTACTAACCATGTTAATTATGCACAACTATCCAACAAGATTTTTTATCAAAATATTGTAAAAAAATAATTAAATACGGTAGAAAATATACTTGCGTTAGTTACGTTATGTGCGTACTTGTGTAAAATGCACTTACCTGAAATGTACTCCAGTAAGGACACAAAAAACTACTTTCCAAAATAATGTCAACAATCAAATTATCAAAGAAACACACACTGCAAATAAAAGGTCAGAATAGTGTATCGTCTGCCGGCTTACTCGAACTACAAAAGATCAGCGCATGCTCGAGTGTAGTGGAGGAACACAGGGGAATCCCCGTGTTTATAGTATAAGAAATTATATACTCTAAAGTTTAGAGTCTAAATGTTCCATTTCTATTGTGAAATAATAATGAAATCATTTTAAAAATTACCGAAATTACTGGCATTTACTGTCGAAATTTATCAGTAATTTTAGTAGTCATAATTACCGGTAATATTGGTTAACCGGTTATCGGTAATGCAAACCCTAGGCACAATAGTGCTCTGTTCTTCGAAAAGACGGGCAAAAAAATTGGGTGAAGAATATTGGACGTCCCGGACGTGCAGCATTGGGACAAATAATGCTGTAGTATATTTAAGTATACTGTATATGACAATTGCTCACTCGGACAATTTGTTTTGGGGGCCCCCAAGAAGGCGGGGGCCCTAAGCTATAGCTTGTGTAGCTTATACGTAAATCCTGCACTGTTAATAAGTCTCAGGGACAGGCCCTACAAAAGGTTGCCATTGATTTCAGGCAACATTGCTTTCTCCTGGACAACTATACATTGCATTCTCAAAAGTAAACTCAGTGCACAGCTTGGTCATATTACAACTGGAGTGCTCAACTGACAACGTGGTATACAAAGAGATCCTTAACAGATAGTTATTGGTATATGTATGTATGTATGTGTATATTGTATATATATATATATGTAGATATGTATATATATGTAGATCTGTATATATATACAGTATATGTATATATATATGTATATATATGTGTCTGTGTGTGTGTATATATATATATATATGTGTGTGTGTATATATATATATGTATGTGTGTATATACTGTATATGTATATTTATCTGTATGTATGTATGTGTATATGTGTATATGTATATGTGTCTGTATGTATGTATGTATATGTATGTGTATATATATGTTGTGTGGAGGACTGCTGGCTTCCCATGCTGGTCCGCACCCCCAGGCCGCTAGGAGGAGCTCTCCCGACAGCAGGATCGTGCCCCAAGTTCCAGCAGGACCTTATGGACTATGAAGTGTTTTTACACAGCCCTGCTGGATACCTTGGGGACCACCAGGAGTCTCTGTAGGGGGGCTCATGGGCTCTTGTGTGCCCTATAATCCGGGAGTATGTTTTCCATAGAGAGCCTCAAGCTATGCACAAGCCCCAGACGAAACAGGAGATCCCCAAAATAAAGAGTGGGACTCCTGACATATCAGAGAGAGGGCTAAAGAACAGCAAAGCGGCCATAAACCCCTCCTCGGCAGAAAAAGGGGCGGAGGTAACGCTGACGGAATTCCTGAGGTGTTTCTGGTCTCGCAGAGGGAGACACCCAGGAGGACATCGTCGGTGTTACAACTGCCATCGGCCTTGCCACGAATGGCGAGACTGTTCCCGGAGGACAGGGGAGTGGGCGGATAAAGGATACACCATTCCCCCAAGGTTCGCCGGGAGACATGGACAACGCAGCCAGGGGCTGGCTGACACGTCCTCTTGGAGGAGGACGTCCCTCGCGGGGCCGGACGCTCTGCCCCAGTTGTTGTCGCTGAGGGGGGGGAAGTGTGGAGGACTGCCGGCTTCCCATGCCGGTCCGCACCCCTAGGCCACCAGGAGGAGCTCTCCCGACAGCAGGATCGTGCCCCACGTTCCAGCAGGGCCTTATGGACTATGTAGTGTTTTTAAACAGCCCTGCTGGATACCTTGGGGACCACCAGGAGTCGCTGTAGGGGGGCTCATGGGCTCTTGTGTGCCCTATAACCCGGGAGTACGTCACGGTCATGTGACAGGAAGGAATGACGTGCTCCCGGGTTGAAGAAAAGGACTGTTTGCCCTGACTCGGAAGGAATAAGGAACTGTGGACTGTTGGGACAGGAACACCTCCAGGTCAGGGGCTATAAAAGGATGGTGCCTCAGTCCAGACACTGAGCTGAGCTAGGAGGTAGAGGAGCAAGTGTCTGGGCGAGGAGGAGAGAATATTTGGTTAATTGTAGTGATTGAATGAGTAGTGTGGAGGGTGCTTGGTGCACTGTAGAAAACAATAAAGAGTCTTGGACTTTAACCTGGTGTCTGGAGTTGTACCTGAGGGTTCAAGGGAGCACTAGCGCTCCCTACTGCCACAGTTGATATGTGTATATATATGTAGATATATATATATACAGTACAGGCCAAAAAAGGGCGGCACGGTGGCGCAGTGGTTCGCTTCCCGGGTCCTCCCTGCGTGGAGTTTGCATGTTCTCCCCGTGTCTGCGTGGGTTTCCTCCGGGCGCTCGGTTTCCTCCCACAATCCAAAGACATGCAGGTTAGGTGGTTTGGCGATTCTAAATTGGCCCTAGTGTGTGCTTGGTGTGTGGGTGTGTTTGTGTGTGTCCTGCGGTGGGTTGGCACCCTGCCCAGGATTGGTTCCTGCCTTGTGCCCTGTGTTGGCTGGGATTGGCTCCAGCAGACCCCCGTGACCCTATTCGGATTCAGCGGGTTAGAAAATGGATGGATGGATGGATGGATATATATATATATATATATATATATATATGACAGCAACACTCATAACAGTGACTAAACAATTACATTGACAATCATGTTACTTTATTTTTAAAATGTTTCCTTTTCTTTTTTATAACTTCTTTAATACACTACTTCTCCACTGCGAAGCGTGGGTATTTTGCTAGTATATATGTATATTGTGGACTAAGGCCGGCAGCTTATCCCGTCCAATACCCCCAAGCCACCAGGTGGAGCCCTCTCTGCAACGTGAAGATGCCCCGAATTCCAGCAGGGCATCATGGACATTGAAGTTTCCCTTGATACCGTGGGGGCCACCAGAGGACGCTGCAGGGAGGCTCAAGGACTCGTATGTTCAGTATAGCCCGGAAGTACTTCACAGTCACGAGGACAGGAAAAATAAAGTACTTCCGGGCTGAAGAAAAAGAGGAGTTTTCACCTGACCCGGAAGTGCTGGGTAATCACATGGACTGAGGGATCAGAAGCACTTCCGGGACGGTTGGAAATCCCAGATGGTTGAGCTGAGTTGGGAGGAATGGTGACAATGTGTCTGGGAGTGGAGGACTGTTTTATTGTATTGTGAATTATTGATTATTGGAGTATAGTGGAGTGGAGGGTGCTTTGTTCACTTTATTCTTATAATAAATCCAAAATTAGGACTTTTATCTGGTGTCTGGTGTTTGGTCTGAGGGTTCAAGGGGACGACAGCGCCCCCTATCTGTCACAATATATATGCAGTATATATATATATATATATATATATATATATATATATATAAATATATATATATATATATATATAATGTATCTATATATATATAAAATTATTTTCGCATTTGAAACGGAAATTACGTATGACCACAGAACATATTATAATACAGGAACTAATCACTTCGTTTGTAGACGCCATTTTTATATCGTCTTTACACCGGGTTGAGAGCTTCTCAGTTTCAGGCAGCGTCCTCTCTTCTCGCACTGTTTATGACACTTCGAGTACCCCTCGGCTCCTGAGAGAGTGGAAATCTTTCCGAATGAGCGTGATTGGCGTCACTGAAGCAAAATTCTCTTTGTAAATTGAGTTGCACGACTACTTACTGTCCCTTAAGGTAAGTTCAGGTCACTACAACCCTGCAACATTCAAGGTTGCTTTTGTGATGAATTCTTTTAAGAAGATGGAGGGTTTACATCTAAGAAGATGTACCAACCTCTTCATGTTAAGTTTTGGATTTGGGAATTGTTTGGATTTTCTGCCTGTTAAGCACGGAAGGGCAGTGTCCACATTTCTCAGAATAATTTTTGCATGTAGTGCAAGGTTGTCAGGCAGAAATTTGCAGGATCGCATAGAAAATGTAATTTCTATATCACAGCTGTCATGTAGCACCTTTCACAAGGGATCTGCTACGGAGAGATGATCCAAATACATTCAAGCTGCTGTTAGTGCTACTTACCTGTTGTGTTATAGTGCCTTTAAAATGTACTTTACCTGAAAGCACTCCAATACTGCTCAATGTATCTTTACTTCTTACATGTTAATGTTTTAGTGTTTAATAATTTATACTAGCCAACCTGCGGCTTACCATACGCCGCATAATCAGGCCGGTTTTTTAATAATTTTTAAGCACAGGGAGAAAATGTAACATTTGCAAAATCGGTAATGTAATAAATCAGCAAGAAAAGCAACATTGTAACAATGCACAGAACGAACCAACACACAATTGTTCGTGTGGCGTAGCGAGGTGGGAGGGTGGTGTGTACAAAGTGCAGGAGCATCTGAGAAGACGCATGTTTGTCGCGGATGCGAATTGCTGTATGTAGCATGTACAACACTTTGCTATGCTGCACGCGGTCATGCGTCGTAAACGAAAACTCGTTTTTTAAAGACTGCTCACTTCATTGTGTTTTAACCTCAGTTGTAAAGGAATGTTTTAATGATCCCATGGGATACCCCTCGCAAACAGTTTAACACGCTGCATATGGCGATTCACCTCCGCGAGAAACATGCCTCTATTAACAGTCAACGTGTGGGAGGGGGGTGTGCACAAAGGGTAGGGACGAAAACAGTGGGAGTGTATGAGTCGCACTTAGTGGCAATTCCACGGTTTGCAGCCCGAATGGGGTTCAACGGCTTACCCATGACTAGATACACGCTCAATCTCATGCATAATTATTTATTGAATGGTAAACACTTCTGGAAAGACACGGTTGTCTAAAACAGGTTAGTGTGAGAATACAACAGTAAGTAAATGAAAAGATGGAACTCTGGAGAGAGCAAAATAAAACACAATAGTGAACCTGCGGCATAACAAACGCAGCATAATTATTTATTGATGGTTGAACACTTCTGGAAAGACACAGGGACACCCCTCGCAAACTGTTCTACACGCCGCATACAGCGATTCACATCTGCGACAAACAAACTGTTTTACACACTGCATACAGCGAATCACATCCGCAAGATGATTTTTCCTAGATGGTCCTGTCGCGTCCACCCTCGCACTCGAAGCATACACACTGCCTGGTCATGTGTCCGCTCGCAAGAGAAACTCACGGAGAGCCGCCCAGCAGCTGCCTGTGTGTGTGCCTCTGTCTGTCTCTGGCGCGGCTTTCTCTTGCGCTGCCTCTGTGTGAACCGGTCAGGCACAGAGAAGGTCAGCTGCTGACAGAGCGTCTCGACTGTTGCAGGGCCTGCATTGGTGAAGCAGGTGAGACGGTAATGAAACAGAGGCACAGGGCTTATTGGTTTTTAAAGACTAATTCCTTCATCGTGCTTTAACCTCAGTTTTAAAGGATTGTTTTGAGGATCCCATGGGATACCCCTCGCAAACTGTTTCACACGCTGCATATGGCGATTCACCTCCGCAAGAAACATGCCTCTATGAACAGTCAACGTAGCTCGGAGGTACATGACATTAACCTGACCTGCACTGCATGTGGCCTCTACGACAGATGAACATAAATGACGCCATTTTTTCTGTGTTGTTGCGTCCGAGTTGGTGGGCGTGACCCTGCGAGTTGTCGTCGTATCCAATGGTCTTGGAGATGGTGGGCGTGGCTCCTTCCTGTGTGCGCCATAGGTGTCTCACTTGTCGGCGGCTTAATGAATCCACGCCCCTTCCAGCGTGCTTTTCATGGTTGTCTTGCCTTAGTGAATTATATATATAGATAGCACATTTTATTTTTTCCCTTGCACTCAAGGTTAGTTTACTTGCACGCACCATTACCCCTACACTAACTTGTGCTAAACTGTCTATTATATATATACAGTGCATCCGGAAAGTATTCAGAGCGCATCACTTTTTCCACATATTGTTATGTTACAGCCTTATTCCAAAATCGATTAAATTAATTTTTTTCCTCAGAATTCTACACACAACACCCCACAACGACAATGTGAAAAACGTTTACTTGAGATTTTTACAAATTTATTAAAAAAAAAAATTAAAAAATTGAGAAAGCACATGTACATAAGTATTCACAGCCTTTGCCATGAAGCTCAATATTGTGCTCAGGTGCATCCTGTTTCCCCTGATCATCCTTGAGATGTTTCAGCAGCTTAATTGGAGTCCACCTGTGGTAAATGCAGTTGATTGGACATGATTTGGAAAGGCACACACCTGTCTATATAAGGTCCTACAGTTGACAGTTCATGTCAGAGCACAAACAAAGCATGAAGTCAAAGTAATTATCTGTAGACCTCCGAGACAGGATTGTCTCGAGACAGAAATCTGGGGAAGGTTACAGAAAAATTTCTGCTGCTTTGAAGGTCCCAATGAGCACAGTGGCCTCCATCAACCGTAAGTGGACTCTTCCTAAAGCTGGACAGCCATCTAAACTGAGCGATCGGGGTAGAAGGTCCTTAGTCAGCGAGGTGACCAAGAACCCCATGGTCACTCTGTCAGAGCTCCAGAGGTCCTCTGTGGAGAGAGGAGAACCTTTCAGAAGGACAACCATCTCAGCAGCAATCCACCAATCAGACCTGTACGTTAGAGTGGCCAGACGGAAGCCACTCCTTAGTAAAAGGCATATGGCAGCCCACCTGGAGTTTGCCAAAAGGCACCTGAAGGACTCTCAGACCACGAGAAACAAAATTCTCTGGTCTGATGAGACAAAGATTGAACTCTTTGGTGTGAATGCCAGGCATAACATTTGGAGAAAACCAGGCACTGCTCATCATCAGGCCAATACCATCCCTACAGTGAAGCATGGTGGTGGCAGCATCATGCTGTGGGATTGTTTTTCAGCAGCAGGAACTGGGAGACTAGTCAGGATAAAGGGAAAGATGACTGCAGCAATGTACAGAGACATCCTGGATGAAAACCTGCTCCAGAGACCTCAGACTGGGGTGATGGTTCATCTTTCAGCAGGACAATGACCCTAAGCACACAGCCAAGATATGAAAGAAGTGGCTTCAGGACAACTCTGTGAATGTCCTTGAGTGGCCCAGCCAGAGCCCAGACTTGAATCCGATTGAACATCTCTGGAGAGATCTTAAAATGGCTGCAAAAGCTTGAGAGGAGCTGCAAAAAGGAATGGGTGAAACTGGCCAAGTATAGGTGTGCCAAGCTTGTGGCATCATATTCAAAAAGACTTGAGGTTGTAATTACTGCCAAAGGTGCACGGCAAAGTCTGTGAATACTTATGTACATGTGATTTCTCAGTTTTTTTATTTTTAATAAATTTGCAAAAACCTCAAGTAAACATTTTTCACGTTGTCATTATGGGGTGTTGTGTATAGAATTTTAAGGAAAAAAATGAGTTTAATCCATTTTGGAATAAGGCTGTAAGATAACAAAATGAGGAAAAAGTGATGCACTGTGAATACTTTCAGGATGCACTGTAAAACTAAAATAATCCCATTCTTACCAATTCTTCCCTGTGCTGACCCCCATAGGTCTTGATCTGGTCAGCCCTTTCACGATAGACTTTTTGGTCCTCAGTAAAAAGGGGCTCTGGCATTGCTTGGCTCTGGCACCTCTTCTATTGACTCATTCTCCTCGTACAATTCCCTGCAGCTTCCTGCTGGCTCAAGCATAGCAATTCCTTACAGCTTATTCAGTAAACTGTCTTAAGCCGTGCACCAGAAAAAACTACCCTAGTCACAAATGACAATGATACATTGGTTTTCTGGCTCACAAGAACATCTCACTGTCGTCACGGCTTGGTGGTATCGCAACATTTCAACTGGGAACTCTCTGCCCCTTGCCTCCTACAACGTAGGATCTACCAGAGCGGACAACTCAAATTTCTAGTTTTAGCTCCTCTTTTCACTCACAGATTCAAACGCACAGTTGCACTGCAACACTGCCAGCTCATCTTACCTCAGTTCTGCATACCCATCCGTTTTCTCCACACTATTCAGTTCATTTTCTGCTACTCTGTTGGAGGGGCAGAATCTCTGTGAAACAGACAATTCATACCCTTTCTAAGTGGCCATTGTTTGTGACGGTGTCCTGTAGCCCTGTCCCAACCTCTGTTTCAGCTGCAGCCATTTCCTAATCATGTTGGGGTCACCAAATTATGTTGTCAAGATAAGTTTGCTCTGTTTAAAGAAGGAAGTCTCAGACTTCAAATGGGAATGCAGAATAAATGTTTATTACATATTATTGTAACAAAGAGACTTGACAATGGTGAAATTGCTTAAACTAGGAAGTGCATCAGTTTATATTACATTTCTTATCATCTTTGCAAAATACTTTCCTCCTTCTAGTTCTTCCCACCATTAACTAATGCCCAAGCCTACTAACTTCCATCATCTGACCGAACACTGCCAACATTAATTCTTACCCTGTGCAGGTGTCTGAGACTTGTTTATTGATCAATTCCCATCATTTAAGTCGGAATCAGGAGGACCCATACATGAGATACTGGGCCACTCACACAAAAGTCACTTGATGTAAAGGCATCTCTCAATGAGTTTTAAGCAGCTACATCTCTAAAACAATTAGTTTTCTCAAAGTACACACTATTCTCGGCTTGTCACCTCCCACCATACATACTAGTGTCGGAGCATAAAGGCAGGATAACAGGGGCAAAGCCACTAGAAGGAAAAACAAGTAGCCTAGAGCTAATAAGCAGAGGCTGCTTAGAAGAAATAAAAAATACAGACACAAGCTGTTAATAATTAACTCTTATAAGCCCAAAGCTAGCTAATGCAATGCATTTTGCTTTTAACTTAATAAAAAAGCATTAATACATAAGAAAGCATTGATCCATAAACTTAAATTGTTTATAATACCAGCACTCATTTTCTTACTGACATGGTATTTGAAACTCTTTCCATTTTGGGAATATGATACAGATAGAAAAGGCTTTGTTAACACTTCCCAGTCTGACAGAGATCAACAAAATTTTTCCAGAGGTTTTAAAGAATTCCCTTTTATTATGTCATTATATGATTCTAGACCTGTGTGGTCACAATTTTACAAAGATGGTAAAAATAATATTGGACTGAGCTGGTTTAAAGCAGGTCTGTTCATTACCTAAAACAATCAAACTGCTAACCCTAATAATACATCTAGATTAATTGAGATGAATAGGGCAGAAGTAACTTTTTCACCTGAAGATTGTTATATTTTATATCTTGTACAACAAACCAATGAAAGAAGTACCAAACATTCTCTTCAAATCTTCTCTCTTTATTTCTACAACCCATCAAAACAATCTAAACACATACACTGTGAGAAATATGCAGTAAGGAAGAAATTCATTTTAAGCAGCACTTTGTAACTTAAAAAATATATATATACTTAGATATTGATAACTATTCAATTTAGAAGCAATATCTCCAAATTTGGGATTTAAAATTTAAAATTCAAGTTTTCATTTTTTTTATTCATCAACACAAAAACCATAAGACTAAATACTGTACATTTTCTACAAATATTCATCAAGATCCACTTTACATGAAAATCATTCTATAAATACTTATTAAATGTAAAGTGGGCAATTAATGATATTTTGGCAAAGAACATATAACATTACATACCAAAGGCTTTGTCTAACGTTTTATTGCTTTGAGCATTTATTCATTTTATTACTTTCAAGAATAAATTTGTAATGTACAACATATGATAGCTGCAAAATGCAGATGTATTTTATATGGACTACAACTTAAAATAATAAAATAAACTTTCTGAAAGATATAAGGAAACACTGTGGTATTTATCTCTAGTTGACAAAATATGTAGATAAACTTGGAGTGACATCATCTTTGCAATTAAAAATAGCATCTCAAATCATTCCTAAATGACGGGCTATTGAAAGAAAGAAGTATTGATTTTTTTAATGCTACACACCCACATATAACTTTTCATAATAATCATGCTTTACATGATATTTTATTATTGCTACCATACACATCATGAACCTGTAAATAAAGTTATATGAGTAGAGCAGAATGGAATACAGAAGGAATACATTGCACAAAGGCAGATCTATTCACTTAATATATAGACAACAGATTTTACTTTTGGGAAAAAATAAGGCCACCTTTCATGTATAAATTGATTAAGCTTTCATACAATCATTATTCAAAAATTAATCAGTGTTCTATTCATTGATACATGTGAAGAAAAAAGCATCGTTTGAGCTTAGAATACACAGTTAATAAATAAGGCGAGTCCAACACTGGTTTGAATCGATTGTTGTAAACTCACTAATGTACCAAATACGTAAGCGAATATGTATGTGTTTTCCAGGTTTAAAATAAATTTTAAAATAAGATGCATTATATTATTGGTAAAACAAATGTTTATTGATGTATAGCAACTTTTAAAAGTATCAGTTTTTATCAGTAATCAAATATAACTTCATAACTTTGTGTAACTGCAGAACAGAAATATGTGAATTGACCAAAATGATGAACAATATACAATTCTGATGCATTTAGATTGGGTGATAAGATGTTTGCTTACATAAACATAATATAAAAGTTTTTTGGACAAATGAATATGCATATTTTCTAAGTATGCATAAAGCTGAAAAACATTCTATAAAATAAACAAAAGCATACTCTGAAAAAATAAATGAAATGCCTCTACCTCAATGCTACCATGGGTTGTGTATCTGACTATTAGGGTCAAGATAATCTGCTAAATATGATTTTATTAAAAAAAAAGTAAACTGTGAAGTAGTCACTACAATTTTCCACACAGAATATTAATTTTCCCAAGCTATTCTGTTTTTTTTGTCATGATTACTATTTATATTTGATAGCAACATCTGTAATATCTGTGCCTGCTTATGGTATCATAAAAAATGACAGCTGCACCAAATAAAAATAAAATGAAAACAAACATTGCCAGTATGAAATTTCCAAACACTTTATTTTTGTGAATTGACCCATGACTGCTAATCAGTAGACACTCAGGGATTATGTCTCAAATACACAAATTTCCAGTTTTTAAGAAATATTTTTATTTTGACAAAGGTGGTGATTGGAAACAATCTTTGAATAAGCAAAACAATATTTAAGATACTTATATAATTCCAAAAATGTGCAAGTTTATTTAACTCCTGAAAATTATATAAAAAAAAAACTTTAAAATTTTATATGCTGTGTTACCTACTATTTAAAGAAACTTTGGCAATTAAACAGGCACACGTATATGCTTCTAAAAGAAACAGCACTAAGATTAATACTGATGATTACAATAAATATGAACACAATAATATTGTTTCTGCATTAATTTCTATGAAGAAAACATACAATTGACATTTCAATATCAAACTTTAGTGCATGTGCAGAACATATAGTAACAAGGAATATTTTTAATCATGTTTTCAATCAGGATACACATGATATGATATTAACATGAAAAAATATAATATCAAAGATTAAGTATCCTCCCTTTAACCAAACATTTTTTTAGCATTAAAAAAATCTACACCAGAACCAATTGAGTTTGACAATGGAAGAAGAACATGATCATCATACAGTATAATGCTGCGCATTCTTCTAGAAAACAAGTAATTGCATAGTGAGCTAAATGTTTAAACTGCATAGAATTTACCAGTTCTGTGAGAAAAGACGCAGAAATTGCTGTTCTGTTAGAAACTGTTTTTTCCATCCAATAAACCAAAAGTAGAAGTGAAAATCATGTATAAATGAAATATATACCATATTAAGCATAATGTATCATTTTGTAATAACTAATAAAGTATAGTTAATTGAATGCTACCTACAGATACTTCAGTACATTTTATTAAAATGTAAAAAAAAAATTCACTAAACTGCTGACTTTGATTTTCCCTTAGTCTTTCTCATAACCTTCATAGCACAAAATATAGGCTTCAAGAATAATAAATAATAAAAACTGAAGAGTTCTGATAGCTGCTGTTTGATTCTGTTGGTGCAAAATACACAGTAAGTGGTTTCTGATTACAAAATAAAAAGCAAGTAACAATGTTTAAAATACAACAAAAATTGCAATAAATGGTATAAAAGAACTTCAGAAAAACAGGGTTTTTCATTTGAAGAAGTCAAACAAATGTATATAATGGTGTCTTGAACATCTACAATTGGTTGACTAAAGACAGGTCAATGGATAAATCGTGAAACTTACATCAAAAGTAATGCACTTTATGAGGTAATGGAAAGTATAATAAATGGAGAAGTAAGTAATGAACAAAATTAGAGACACACTAATATCTGGCACATTGTGATAATGACAATTATAAATTCAATATAAAAGACATTTTGGGTACTTTTAGAAAGAAGAAAGCTCTTAACTATAAAAAGCTTATGTATGCAAAGGACACTTTTAAATGGTGCTGAATGATATAAAACAACAAGGAAAAATACCTACTTGCATTGAGTAGATATAAATACAGTTTTCTTTGATAATTAATTAGGAAAGCAAAGTACAATAAGCACAGTGCTACCCTATCACTCAAGATATATTTCTTATTCTTTTAGGTATGTTTGTATAATGTTTATATAATGTTTTATGGTGACTGAATATTCATCATCTTATAATACCGAAAAGCATACACAAAAAAAAAACAAAAAAAAAACACAATTTTAAAAAGAGCTTTAAAAAAGATGGCAGGTTACAAAGCACTAAAAAAGCCAGCAACTTGGGAAATGATTACAAATATAAACTAGAATTGTATGCATTTTAACATATTTCTGTAGATCCACAGTTGGAGTTGGGAAACTATAATGATGGTTTGTTTAAAGGCAATAATGAAGTTCCAGTATTAAGAAATTTAATATCTGTTTAGAGATGTACACAGCACCATAAGAAATTTAGTCCAACAAAAATCGAAGGCAGAAAAATTAATGTTTAGTTTTTTTGTTTTTTTTGTTTTACATTTGACTTATGAAAATATTATTGGCCAATGTCTAAAAAAATCACAGTTATTTTTAGAACTAAAGTACAAATTAAAGAGAAAAGTAAAAAAAAAAAGAATTAAAAGTATGGATATTTACAGTGATATCTGTGTTGGGAGTTATCTAGGATTTTTTATGGAAAAAAAATAATTTAAATATACTTAGATCCACATATTTACTCATCACTTAAAAAAATATTTTTTTTTTACTTAAGTGTACCTTCTAGTAAGTTAATCAATACAGCATCAAATGTGAAGAAACTGTCTTTTAACATTTATTTTTTTTTACATGGGTGCAAATATACAGTAACTTTTAGTACCCAGACCTTCACTACTGATCAATGCAAAACAATCTAAAAAATATCCAGGACATATGATACAATGGATTTATGTACTTTGGCTGTGATATTCTCCTGTTTTAAAAGGGCCTTGTTAAATACTATATGTTTCAGATGATTTATTACTGCTGAGAGTTTACATTTGCTTGCATTACAATATTTCAAATCAAACAATATACATTAACATACTAGTAAACTTGGTCTATACAAGAGAAAGACTTGTCCTTGTACTAACTGAGTAAGGAATCTGAAAATTATTTTTATATTCACCAGGAAGAAAAAAACATAAAAGTGTACTCCAATTTTGTATATTCAGAAACCTGTTTTTTAAGCAGCAAAACATATTTGGCATAAAAGTAAATTTTACAATTAATTGTATTATTAGTTTTTTAAATATAATTATGCATAATTCCTCTCAGCAATATTAGAACACAGATCATATAAATCACTCACTTTGGTTTTCTCACAGTACTCAAAACGTTTCAGTTTGCCTACAATATACTCCTTATAAAACATTTATTCCTTTTTACTGGACACAAATAAATTAGATAACATTCTGAAATATTCTGAGCTAAGAGTCTTCCCATTTTTATACTTTTTTTTCATGATTAATGAGGCTTTTTATTGCAGTAAAAACTGGCAAATGCTAATATGCAATGTTATCCATCCATCCATTTTCTAATCCGCCGAATCCGAATACAGGGTCATGGGGATCTGCTGGAGCCAATCCCAGCCAACACAGGGCACAAGGCAGGAACCAATCCTGGGCAGAGTGCCAACCCACCGCAGGACACACACAAACACCAAGCACACACTAGGGCCAATTCAGAATCGCCAATCCACCTAACCTGCATGTCTTTGGATTGTGGGAGGAAACCGGAGCACCCGGAGGAAACCCACGCAGACACGGGGAAAACATGCAAACTCCACGCAGGGAGGACCCGTACCGCCCTGCAGTGATATGATACTTCTAAAACAACTACTCCAAAACTGGATGTTTAGTTAATTTAATTTTCTTGCATTACTCAAAATAGGTAATGTGTCTTTAATCAGTAAGAGCAAAAGGCAAAAACAAATAATTATCATTAAAAATACCTCAAAAACACAGATTTTGTTGTTTTTTTTGATAACAAGCTACCTTCAGATGTTGTAATATTTTACTTAATTCTTATTGAAACTACAAAAAATGAGAAATGTGGTAGTAAGAAAACCATTAAAAGCAGAATATGAAATGTAGATTTTTTTTTTATAAACCAGCTGTCCCAAGACATAAGGTTTGGGTTTTTTTAAAAGGATGAATCATAAGTACCCATGGTACTGGGGATTTTAGGTATTTCATAAAAGTTCTTTTTTCAAACAAATAAAAAAACTTTCAAATTAAAATAGGAATATTGTGTCTCAACATGGCCAATAAAGAATCACTGCCTAAAACAGACCCAGGGATTTCAGACATTTTTAGTTTTATCTTCTTTATCAATATTAATTAACATCAAAACAATCAAATAAATTGAAAATCTCTTCCAAGATTTTAAAGATGCTCTGAAAATAAATAAAAAAGGGATTTAAACTTCAGATATGTAAAGTACAGCATTATGTATATTTTCAAGAAATAGATTGCACAAATATCTTATAAATCTCTGAAACTGACATTTAAAAACAATTAAAAAACATTCTAGAATAAAAGCTTTTCCCCTATTTAATCAGGTTCAGTCTTTAATATTACACTTTTTTTGGCAAAAGGTGATGCTTTCAGTGTTGAACTGAAAGAAATTGAGCTTAACTGGATATCCGCTGATAAAAGTAGATATAGCCCAAATCTTTAGGTGGCCTTTCTGACAGAGACACTTTATGGTCATTGTAGAGAACCCATCTGAAAAAAAACATACATATGACAATTCATTAATACCACCTTACATATGCACAACAAAGAGAAGGAATGCATAAGTATTTCTCTGATTGCACAAAAAGAGTGAGATCTATTCAGTATCTATCAATATCTCTTGAAGTCTAATAAGAAAATTGTCCAAAATATCTTAAACATATTTGTTTTAATTAGATCATTGCATGTACCATTTGAAACTCTCCAAGCATCCTTTTTGAGAATACAATAAAACAGAACTGCATTGTTAAATTAGCCTGCTAGTGCTCTGTACACAGAAAAAATAAATATGGTAACATTATCTTTATAACATCAATATGATGACAAGAACACAAAAGTGTTAGCTAGTTGTGCCTTGTTTCAAATTTTCTCAACTTCCAGAAAATAATTTACTGAATAAAGACATAGATTCCCTTATTAATATCAATTTATCTTGATTCTTCAACAGTGGAGCATGAACTGCTTTAATGTACACTATCACAGGGAACTAAAGCCTTGTATACATGGAAATTAGATTTTCGAAGGACTATTTTTATTTTTTTTTTACCTAAAGTGGAACCATTGAGGTAGGATCCAAATCTGTAAGTGACACTCTTCAATGTTCATGGTATGCTGTGATGTACCACAGCAGTCACTTTTTTTGCTTCAGAAATGTCACAGTATAATAACATATAAAGTACAAAATAACTATGAAATGTGTACACATCTAAAATAGAGTTACATTTACTTTCCACCATGCCATTATATTACCAGACTTTACTTAGGAATGACTTACAGTTATTTGCTTCAACATTCATTATTCTTTACTTGGCACTTTTAATACTCTTTTTGTGTATACCGGATTACTACCACCCCTCTTTTAATTTTCTCCTGGTTCCATTTTTTAAACCAAGGCACAAGTTGGTCTGACTAACAACATAATCAGAAATTGTGAGTGGAGAAGTCTATCCAAAGTTAGAAAACCTAAATGACATGTGGAGAAGTCTATCCAAAGTTAGAAGAACCTAAATGACATATCTGCCATTTACAAACTCACTGATTTATTTGCTACTTACAATAGAATACCAAGTAAAGATGTGTTGAAAACATTTTGTATTGTGAAATGTGTGCATTGCTACACCTGGGATAGCTTGAGGATGTAGATATCGAAGGAAACCTACCTGTGAATTAGCCAAAAGTATTTGCACATTGGTGCCACAATTATGGATTTCAGATGAGTGCCTAGATCTGGTAGACCAACATAAAAGGACAGCTGAACAGAGACATGTGTCACTGGCTAAAGGTAGACCACTAAATGTTTTGGAACACTATGGCCAAATCAACGTAGGCTATTGGAAATAAATCAACAAATGATAACATGCATAAAATAGATGGGACATTTGCATGGTACTCGAATGAATGGCTCATATGATGGAAAGAATGTTTCCAACAACTAAACTATCAAAAAGTACCACAGAGACCAACAGCTAACCCATCACTCAAAGAAAATGAAGCAACTGATGCAAAACCTAGACAGGGGAAGAAAAATTGAAGTGGCAGTGAAGCAGCCTTGGATGGATGGAGTGAAGCTATTTTGGTACTTAGAGCAAATTCCTGCAGTACTGAATTGAGAGATCATTGCTGCTAAAGAGGTCAAGGGCAGACCAATAGGACAGAGCAGGCTGGTTTCTACAAACTGAGGATGCTGTGACCAGATCTTCTTCATCAGCCAGGCCATGGATGGGTGTATTACTCATTTATTTTTGAACAGCCTTCTATAGCATATAGAAGGTAGCTCTGTGGAGGGAGGAACATATATCAACAAATATCAAACGCTTGTCTGAAGAAACACAACACAGATGTGATGACACCCAAAATAATTTTTTGGAGGAGTTCCCATTTTGATTTGCCATTACAATTCAATAATCACATTAACAAGACGATAGAAATTACATACACGAAAATGAATAATACTTATAGAAGAAATATGTGTTTAACTGGATTTTGAAATTAGTAATAGATTTTTTCTCATGGAGGCTTAGAGGAAGAACATTCCAAACTTTAGGGGCTATCACACTGAAAGTTCTGCCACCCATTGTTACTAATTAAGTACAGTTAGTAAGTTAGCATCCGATGATCTTTATGCATGAGTAAATGACTTGTGGGTGAATACAGACAGAGGCCATTTATCTGTTCTCATCCTCTTAGATCTGAGTGCTGCATTTGACACTATTGATCATAATATTCTTAGAAATAACCTTAGTCAATGGGTGGGCCTCTCTGGTAGTGTCTTAAATTGGTTTGAATCCTACCTGACAGAGAGCAAATTCTTTGTTAGTTGTGGTAACTACAACTCAAAGACACATGATATCCGATATGGTGTTCCACAAGGCTCTATCCTGGGTCCGCTGCTCTTCTCAATCTACATGCTTCCATTAGGTCAGATTATCTCAGGGCACAACGTGAGCTACCACAGCTATGCTGATGACACACAGCTGTACTTATCAATAGCACCTGATGACCCCAATTCTCTTGATTCACTAGCACAATGTCTGACTTGTATCTCAGAATAGATGAATAGTAACTTTCTCAAGTTACATAAAGAGAAAACTGAAATCTTAGTGATTGGCAATAATGGATACAATGAGGCTATTAGAAATAAACTGGATACATTAGAATTAAAAGTCAAGACGGAGGTAAAAAGCTTAGGGGTAATTGTTGACTGTAATCTGAATTTTAAATCGCATATTAATCAGATCACTAGGACAGCATTTTTTCACTTAAGAAACATAGCTAAAGTTAGACCTCTTATATCACTGAAAGATGCTGAGAAATTAGTTCACGCATTTGTTTTCCATCGACTAGATTACTGTAACGCACTCCTCTCAGGACTACCCAAAAACGACATAAATCGTTTAAAACTAGTGCAGAATGCATCTGCTAGAATCCTAACTAGGAAAAGAAAATCCGAGCACATTTTTCCAGTTTTGATGTCACTACACTGGTTACCTGTGTCATTCAGGATTGACTTTAAAATTCTGCTTATGGTTTATAAAGCCTTAAATAATCTCGCCCCATCTTGTATATCGGAATGTCTGACACCTTATATTCTAAATTGTAACCTTAGATCCTCACATGAGTATCTCCTTAGAATTCTAAGAACAAAACTTAAAAGAAGTGGTGAGGAGGCCTTCTGCTGTTATGCACCTAAAATCTGGAATCTGGAAACACTGCTGAAAACATATTACTTTAACATGGCCTTTTTATAACTTCACTTTAACTTAATCCTGATACTCTGTATGTTCAGTTCATCATAATAACTATTCATGGTGGCTCTAAAATCTGTACTGACCCCTACTTTCTCTTCTGTTTCTTTTTCCGGTTTCTTTGTGGTGGTGGCCTGCACCACCACCACCTACTCAAAGCATCATGATGCTCCAACAATGATGGATGGATTAAAAGGCAGAAGTCTACGTGACCATCATCATCAAGTCCTTCCGTAAGAACCTTAAATCCAAACAGGACTGTTTCATTTATGTTAGTTAGAATGCCCAGAGGGGACTGGGCAGTCTAATGGTCTGGAATCCCTACAGATTTTATTTTTTTCTCCAGCCGTCTGGAGATTTTTTAAACTTTAAAAAAAATTTTGTTATACATGTTTAATTATGCCATCCATTCAGAGGTCTAAGCTTATAACTAGTTTTAATTTCACAAATACGTTTATCGTGTGGTGATTGGTTATGTGCAGAAAGAAAAAGGATAAGAACTGGGGGTTTAGTATGTCAGATAGAGACAGGAGTCTAAAAGTAAGAAAAAAGTTGGTTCAATTGAAAAAGCGTTTTCTAAAGCTGAACGCTCGGAGGTTGAGCGTTATGCTAGGCTGTTCAATACTGCTTCTTTAGAAGAGTTTGACCAACGATCAGCTGTGGAATTCTGGCTGTTACCTAGCAACAGGCACATCACTCATAAAAAACCTGAAAAGTCATCAGCATCCACTTCTGCAGGACAGTCAGTCCAGGAACCATGCAGTTCAGCTCAAGCGAAATGAACAGCATTCAGCCCATGTTGTCTGAGATAGTAAAGATTCTTGAGGGAGAAGATGTTGCAAGACAAAAGCTGAAGAACGTGGCAGAAAATGAATCAGGACAGTGTTCTGTTATGTAACTGTAATATATGAAAAAAGAACTAGTGTAGCTATAATGAAGACATTGTTTATTAGCCAGTTAAAATAAGGGAATCTTTTATATAATGTTCCATTGTGTTTTTAACAAATTACACCTTCACAAATGACTGTCAGCACACTTATGTAATACTGTGTATGACCTTTCAACACAACCTGTATATTTAAAGAAAGACATTTTCACACCCACTTTAACCAATGGTGACCTATTACTGCAAGCTTTATTTTTATTTCATGAAGTTAAATTAGATTTTTTGGGAGGAAAGAAACAGAATATTGCAAAATGAACGGTTTATTATTTAATAAGAAAAGGAAATTAATTAAATGTAATGCAATTTAGAATTTAGAATATGACCTGTCAGAGGATGTTCAGACTACACTTCACAAGCTCAAATGATCTTTTGTATGTCACTCTATGTCAATCATAGATGACACCATCATTAAATACAGTGGAACCTCGGTTTGCGAGCATAATTCGTTCCGGAAACGTGCTCACAATCCAAAGCACTCGTATATCAAAGCGAATTTCCCCATAAGAAATAATGGAAACTCAGATGATTCGTTCCACAACCCAAAACTATTCATATAAAAATGATTAATACAAAATATAAAGTAAAATACATAATACAAATTAACCTGCACTTTACCTTTAAACAGAATCATGGCTGGTGTGAGTTTCTAAACTAATGTGGGATTCCACCCAATGGGACGACACGCAGAAGAGCGTCCCAAAGCAATCGCAGTCTCCCAGCGCTGTAGCAGTTCGCCGTATAAGCGCATCCAAAAAGATCGCAGACATGCTATAACCGCCTGTCGTCAATGAGTCATACAAAGAACATTATAAAGATCCCGCTACAATAAATAACAGTGCTGTTGCTATTTCACACTGAATAAAGCTGGTGTTAAAGTACTGAGACTCAGCTTCGTGTTTTGGGGAGCAAGATGGGGACTCGCACTTCACAGCGCACACACACACGGTCACAATGCTGTAGTAAACAGTATACGCTCGTACGGGTGTTGACTATATGAGTGAGGCACGCAGACTCAGACGGAGAATAGGAGAAGATTGCCAGAGAGAGAGAGAGAAAGAGAGGGGCGAGCGAGCGAGATAAGGAGGCGCTGGGCGAGCGAGATAAGGAGAGAGAGAGACACGCTGGGCGAGCGAGATAAGGAGAGAGAGAGAGCGCTGGGCGAGCGAGATAAGGAGAGAGAGAGAGAGACGCGCTGGGTGAGTGAGCGAGCGAGATAAGGAGAGAGAGAGAGATACGCTGGGCGAGCGAGCGAGATAAGGAGTGAGAGAGAAGAACCATCAGCTCAGTTGTGATCACATGACGCTCAGCAGACAAAGTGTATCCATACTACTCATATTGCAAGACATCGCTTGTTTATCAAGTCAAAATTTATTAAAAATTTTTGCTCGTCTTGCAAAACACTCGTAAACCAAGTTACTCGTAAACCGAGGTTCCACTGTATATGTAAAATGAACAAAGACTGAAAAGCAGTAAGAACAAGTCAAATTCCTGCTTCCACTTACTTATCTTTGCTAAATTTGATCTTTATTTCATACTAGACATTAAGCCCGTTACAGTAACGGGCGCTAGAACAGTAGTGCATAAACAGTAGGAACAGTCCGTATTAAATGGCAAGGGACCTTGTATGTGGCTCTAATATGCATCACTGTATTGTGTGCCTTTAATTTTCTCTTGCAGTAATATTGGTTTGTATTTCCGTAAAATGCCTGTAATTTTCTCTGTCAGTAATACAGTGGTACCTCAGTTCACGACCATAATTAATTTCAAAACTCTGGTTTAAACCCAATTTGGGCATGAACCAAAGTAATTTCCCCCATAGGATTGTATGTAAATACAATTAATCTGTTCCAGACCGTACGAACTGTATGTAAATATATATTATAAGTTTTTAAGCAAAAATATAGTTAATTACACCATAGAATGCACAGCGTAATTGTAAAGTAAATGTAAAAACATTGAATAACACTGAGAAAACCTTTAACAACAGAGAAAACTAACACTGCAACAGTTCACGCTATAGCGCTACGAACCACTCACTAAAAACACTTTTTTTAATGAGTTTTAAGCGCAGGGAAACAAAATGAACATTTGAAAAATCCATAATTTAATAAACAACCAAGAAAAATAACATTGCAGCAATGAACGTGCGCGCCTGTGTGTCTGTCTCTCTCTCTTTGTCTCTCTCGTGCACGTGTCTGTCTCTCTCTCTCTCTCTCGTGTGTCTCGCGCGTGTGTGTGTGTGTCTCTCTCGCGCATGCGCCTGTGTGTGTCTCTCTCTCTCTGCACAGGGAATGCACAGGAAGAGACTGAACATGTGCGTCCCCGCGCATGTGCACTTCACCAGAAGACACACATGGAAACCTGTACGCACACAGGGGTTTTATCAAGGAGGATGATTAAATGCACAACCTTTCTAAGACGTTTTTTACTTACACTTAGCAGGCTTTTTAAACTGCTTCCTATATAGGCGTAGCAATCAGATACAGGTTGTATGTAAAATAAAGGTAAAATATTATTTGAAAAAAAAGTATATGAACAATATTTTTAGTCCTACGATGTAAACAACATCTTAATGATTTCAAAAATATTAAACAAAATAAAATAAAAATACATATAAAAAGTGCTGTTCCTGCTCATATTAATAAATACTTTATTCAATCTTTACATTCTATCAATTTTCTTAAATAACTCCTAGCACAAAAGAGAAAAATAACCTTCAACATGACATAGAGGAAAGAAGCCTTTGGGACATACAATAAGAGTAATGAGTCATTCTTTCTGGATTCAGCACATAATGTTTCTTAATGATTAAGGTCTATTGTCTCTGAAGTCACCAGAGAATGAAGTTATTTTGTTGGCGGGTATAAAATGATTACAGAATTTCCATGTTTTAAATTTGCACATATATGCCTTAGAATTTTTCTTGTTGCTACTATTAGCTCTCAAAAATTATGACTTATTTATTGCCAAAACTGTACCTTACTCATTACCTGAAATCATAATTTTAAAGAGTACCTATAAATATATATAAAGAGTGTCGCAATCAATAACATACCTGCCCTCCTTTTTTATATGGCATACATAATGTCCACACATCGTGGATGTTCCCATGTGGCTAATGAAAGCAATTAACTCATATTCTGTAAAAGAAAACACCAAAAAATGTACATCATATTAAATTAGAATTAAATATGTAGCTGCTGTTCTGAAACCATTTTTTTTAGTTTAAAAAAATATTGGAAATAAAATGTTTAATCCCTCAGTATGGTCCTGAATAGCATATATCATTGCATCTGAAATATGACATGCTACCAAAATGCATTTGAGTAGTTAAGAATATAAGACATTTCATACTGCACTACTTAAACAGTTAATATGTAACAAAAAAGAAATTTTATAAATAAATGTATTTTGGTAAGTTAAGCATTTCACATTATAATACATACATTTTCTTACAGCAACCATATACATAACTTCAAAAATACATTCCTGCAAGTCACAATATTGCTTGCAATAATCATTTATATAAATATTCATTCCTATCATGGTGATGTATTATTTTAAATTGTTTTTTATCCAAATAAGTACAAATGACAGAGTATAAGACACTTGACAAAGGCTAAACAACATCATATCTTTGCTTTTCATTTTTCTGGGTTAAAATAACTATTTTTATTTTTGGAGATGCATGATAATAGTATCTGTCAATAACTTCAAAATATACCATAGTTGTATATATTATTCAAATAACAGCCAAGTAGGCGTTTTCATATTTAACACTGCCACTACATTTTTTTTAATAGTAAACCATCAAGGCTATGTCAAGTGACATAATTTCTTTGCACACAGGATGCATTGTTTACATATACAATAATTTCACTTGAAATTTTGGCATACATTTTCAATCAAAGAAAAAAATCTATCAAAAAAAAAAAATTAGAGCTACAACTACATTGACATTTACAGTGCAGCTATTTAGGAAAAGTTGAGAAAGGTCAAGAATGTGATGTGCACAAAGATGAAATAGTTAAAGATTTAAAAACACAACAACAATTGCCATCTACTGTGGCGTTTATAAGGATAAGCCGGCACGAGAAAAATAATATATCAGCAGGAGAGAGGGGATGGAGAGAATCCAGGAGAGAGAGCCGATGCAAGAATAAGTGAACAAGTGAAAGAGGGGGCATGCAGCCATAACAAGAGGCCCTCAGGGAAGCAGTTGGCCAATGTTCAGGGGCTGTATTAGAGGATCACTCAAGCTAAGTGATTCAGGGAGCTGGAGTGATCAGGTGGTACAAGTAACTCTCTGTGGAAGTCCAGGAAGGCAGCAGGAGTCAGAGAGGTTCAGATGGTGAGCCTTGCTGGTGGTCCATGGACAGTAAGGATCCGAGCCTGGGTCTGGATGGGGAGCCCTGCTGTTGGAGGAGCAGGGACCCAGACCAACAGTTTAAGAGAATTTGGCGTCTTCTCCCCCTGCAAGGTCCAGTCAGGAAAAGGGGAGAAGCAAAGATAAAGAGACTCACTGTCTTTTTTTGAAAGAACAGTTTTCTTATCTGTGAGTTTTAACTTTAGTTTTAATAGAATCATTTATTTGATTAATTTATCCCCCAATATCACTTCTTTTTATTGGACTATTTATTCATTGGAATATTTGAACTGCACTGTTTTGAACACTTTGGTTTTGACTGTTTTTAATAAAAGCACTGAAGCACTTATGCACCTATTCCTTCCTAAATGTGTGTTGTGTCCTCAACAGCTGGCTCATCCTTGGGTACGCTATCGGTGATAGGGGGTTCAAGGGGCTCCCTGGAAGGACCTGGTAGTGTGGGGCCTACCTGCATCATCAGAAGACAATTATTGTTATTGTTATATGTTATACTCAGCTCAGAATATTATTAGCGCATACTGCAGCTCCTCTCTGTTTAGGGGCTGTATACTACCCTACAAAAGGCTAAAAGTAATATTGAAGACCTTAACCACCTATCTTCCACCTCCTTTTGGGAAACACTACAGGACCAACAGCGCTAACATCACTTGACTCCTGGATAAGTTTTCATCCTCAAATTAAGGTAACTTGGTAGCTGTGCTGACAACTGCACAAGCCTACTTCAAGCTATAACGTAGAATAAAGCTTTAAAACTAGAATCCCTAAAGCCTAAGATAAAAGTCACAATCCCGGGCCATCTTAAATTCCTTCGCACCTTTCCATTAGTATCTTTTGTTTTGTAAATGTGTCGATCAGCACAAGCAGCAAGCAGCCTGCTACCCCACCCCACCGCCATAGCTCAAGTTGGACAAACAGTTCTCCCAGCTCAAGTCTGCTTATCTGGGTCTGAGGTGCCTGGAGTTGTATAGGTTAAATAATGTGTCATTATTTGAAACACATGCATTTCATGTGTGTTCCATGTCTACAACAATCTGGGTAAATGTAGGATGAAAGGAAATGCAAGAAAAAAAATGTTGAACACATAGCTAAAACAGAAACCTTTTTCATGTTATAGTACTAATGACAAAATTTTGACATGAAGTGTATATGTGTGAAGACTGAAGTCCAAATATCAAATAAACACTTTCACAAAAAGTACAAGTATAACAAAGCAAGTGCACTTTTATTCAAGAATATAACTGAAGAAAAAGAAATCGGGTTAGGGTATAATGCTGACACAACCGCTTGGGTGGTGTAGAGGTAAGAACTGCTGACTCATAAACAAGAGGTTGTGGGTTCCATTCTGGGCCCTTCCTTGATCTACCATTTTGACAAGTGAGCTGCTCTTATTGTTACTATTATAGAATATGAAAACACATTTGATTTAACTCTGTAATAGCCAGTGTAAATTTATGGTATTTGTAAAGGTTAGCGTTTTTTTTTTTTTTATTCAGTTTTATTCTCTCACGTTCATGTTCGCCCCGATCTGACACTGCCGTTTTCAAATAAAGACGTGTTATAACAGAGGTGAACTCAGATAAGGATGAGGGTTCTACATCGTAGAAAGAGAACAGAAGCCCTCCCCGCCAGAAACGTCCACCCCTGCATAAGAACAGTGCAGCTGCACCAGGCATAACGGCAAAAGATGGCACCGTTTAGATGCAGCAACAGGTTGGTTTTCATCCTGCCAATGAATATGCCACACACGTTATTCAACGAAACAGCAGGGCCGAGAGAACTTGCCAAGGTATCGTGCAAAGTTCCATTTGCAATTATGTTTTTTGATGGTCTTAATATGAAAAAAATCTATATGTTAATTAAATAAACTCCACATCGAATATTGTTTACCTATATTTATTTACTTTTCTTCCTACAGTGTAAAGTCAAAGTAGACTGCACTTAAGTGCGACGGTAGCTTCCACCTGCAGCTATAGGCACTTCAGTATGTTATCAATGGTAATAAGGTGGTAATTTTAACTGTCTTCTAAAAGTGGCCCAGAACCACAACCTCCTATATCATGTTAAAGAGTTAAGAATGAATGATTATAATACAAAAATACAACAACAAAAAAATCTAGTCCCCGTTGCATATTTTGAGCAAGAAGTTCTACTTATATTTTTTGTGGTGTTACACAGATAAAAGTATTTAAAGAAGAAATGCTTCAGCTTTTTATTTTATGTTACTATATAGAAAAATATGCTACAAACATTGAGTGATTTTTTAACTGCATTTAGTAATGATTGATAATATTATCTTTACTGTCTGCATATGGCTTTTACTACTTGACAATTGAAATTCTTGTGTTAAGAAACATTGCATTAATGTGGCTAGAAAGAAATGCCTATCCTAACCAACCCTAGCCCCAATATTGATATGTAACTAATTCTTTCAGCTGCTTCTAAACAGTTCTTAAAGTGAAGAAGAGAAAATATCTGCATATTGCAACATTCTTTCAATAAACTATGTGAATTAATGAAAAATGAGTATCAATACCATATATGTTAAAGTGTTATACAAACTTTGCAGCTTATCCTTTTTGGAACCACAGGAAAACAGAAAACTAGGATGAATGCTAGTAACAGTAACATGACCTACATACTACAATAGGCCAGAATGTGCACACTTACTAAGGCTGTTAAAAAGAAGCAGTTCTCCTGACAACACAGTAAAGTAAAGCAATGTAAAGGAAGGAAAACTATACATTTTGTGAAACATGATAAACAAGATACACTTAACAAGAATTTAGTACTTACTTCCTGGTCCGTCTCTAACACGCGGTCCAGTAGGCTCACTGTCTGCCACATTGCTGGTAAGGACATCATTGCTATTAGTATTCCCCTCATTTTCAGCAATATCTGAAGCTGCTTCACTTTCTTCTTCACCATTGGGGTTAGTGAATATCCAGTCAAGTGCTCGTTCTAGGTTATTGTTCTTAGGAAAAATATTTGAAAAACAAAGCCATAAGGCAACATTTACAGAGTAAGAAACATCCATGGAATAAACTAAAAATGTTTGGTGATTTTTAAAGAACTACCAACCGTTTCTTTTAATGCACGAATAGCCTGATTTCTAGGGAAGCCCATAGATGTAAGAATTGCAACACTCTCCTCTGGAGGTTGGTTTTCCAATATAGGAGCAGTTCCAAACCCTGATGGGCCAATCTCACTGAAACTGGAAAGCACCAAAGGCTCTGCAAAATCTAGAAAAGGAACACAGAATTTACTTTTAACTGAGTAACATGATTATTCAATGATTCATGAGAAACATGTACTATAAATTTTCAACATTAATCAAGTATTTCTGGGTTATGAGCTCTCTGTATTAATCCTTGCTTTAAGTATATCATCCATAACTACAAATGAAATTGCCACTAATATTTGAAATTCTATGAAGTAAAACAACCTCTTAGATGCATAGACATTCATCTATCCATATTCAAGATTATATACCTTTTTGCCAGTGTAGAGGAACTTTACACCACAAAGTATCTGGGTTTACAGAGGTCCTATTATCTTTGGTTGCAGAAAAAGCAAAAGCTTTTGATAAAGTAGAATTCGGATATCCTTTTACTGTACTGAGCAAATTTGAGCTTTGATCCAATATATGTGTTTGGTTCAAATTAACATATATTTCGGCATTACTCCTGTAATCTGTATTATTCTATTTAATAATAAACCATGAACAAGGTAAACTACCTTATTATAGCCATTGCTATTTGTAATTGCAGCTAAACCCCTGGTTATCAATCTTCAATTTTCAGAAACAGTCAAGAAAGGCATAGACATGGACAAAATGTCTTTCTGTGCAAATGAACTCTACCAATCATAGTAAACTGATTCTACAGATAATTTGGGTACATAATTATATAATTATATATAGAGGAAAGGTAAAAAGATATTATTAAGTGGTCATCAGTGTTAAAATGTATATGAAAATGTATATAAGGTTCTTACTACTCTTTCATAACAATTATAAATACACAAAACCTTTTTTTGAAGATGACATTTAGTTTTAAGTATATTCAGTAATGGAAATTTCTCATGGATTTAAAGCAGAGGGTGGAATGACACATTGTCTAACTTTATTATTAGATTTTAAATGTACATACTTTGAGACTATGTAAGACATCAGAAGGCATTCGAATTGTACTGTCCTGGTTAGCTTTGGAAAGGAAACCTTGTTCAGTTTCCTCTCAATATGCATTGATTTGTGCTCCATTCATCAATAATTACTGCCATTTTACTAGAGATCCAGTTATGTGCCACTTGCTTAAAATATGGAAACTAATGTAGGACATACTTTAAAGAACAGATACGATTTTCTTCTCCACTAATATGATAACCATACACCATATTTCACTGTTGTCTAGATTTTTAGAGACCTTTTGGCAATGTGTATGAATCATTTGATCAATTGTGCTACAAATATAGACTCCCAATAATACAAAGTTGGAAAATTTGAGAAAAGTCATCTGCTCGACTTTCCCAATATTTATTTGTTATCTGTGCTTGATAACATTTTAATCAGTGATAATAAATGTATCTGTGGCATTTTCAGACTCTGCATAACTGAAAGACTTTCCTTTCAGTGGGGAACTAGTTCACTGTCTTTTATTTATCTTCATTTTATTAATGTGGTTGTTCTGAACTAAAGGGTAGAGAAATGGTGTTTAGTGTTGGTTATAATTTATTGCAATTTTAAATAATAATGTTTAGGAATGTTTTATTCACTGTTTTTAATTGCTTTATCTAATATTTTGTAATTTCATCCTTAAGTTTAATAAAACTCAAAAGACATTTTCTGATATTACTAAAACTACTTGCTTCCAAGCCCATGTTATAAGTTCAAAATCAAACATAACCTGCTTCTATGCCCTCATTTTCAACATATTTATTTAAAGGTTACAGGCAGAGATTTTAAATAATGTAATTCTGTTGTACTCTAGATTTCAAAATAAAGGGTGATCTACCTCACTGTCTTATACAGTAAAACTTTCCCTGAGCATACTGCTAATACATACCTTAAAGAGCATTCCATGATGTCACCAACTTTTTTATACAAGCTGAGTGTGTGTATGAGTTATACTTTAAACTGGATAGTGCAGTTTTTCTTCAGCATTCCCAAAGTCAAGCAGGTTAACTGTTAACTGTGAAATGGCTCAGGATGAGTGTGGATATGTAAGCATTTGTGAACACTTAGATCAGAGGTTTCCAAGCTTTATTGGTTTGTGATCCCATTTTGAAATCTGAGCTTTTACGCGACCTCAGCAGTTTGAAACACTGACACTCACTTCCTATTCAATACATTGTTTACCGTTTTTTTCCATTTTAAAATATTTTTTCATGACCCGATTAGCATATCAGGTGACCCCACTTTGGGTGATGACCCCAAGGTTGGGAAACACTGACATAGATGAACTGGTTCCCCTTTCCAGTGCTATTTCTTTCTTTACACTCAATGCTGCTTGATAGGTTAGTTACTCCTCCTAGTCTCATTTGGATGGAGTGAGTTTGAGGATGTAAGTTATTATATACATGTACAATCTATGCAGCTTGCTTGTATTTAATAAAATTAATCACATGAAAAACAAATGTAATTGTTAATCAGCTTTTTCACAAGACAGAGTGGTTTTATAGCCCATTTAAGAAGTAAACATATTCTTGGATAGAACTTTTATCCCAAGGAGGAAATTTTGCTTTTTACAGAAATTATGATAGACAGACAGACAGATAGATAGATAGATAGATAGATAGATAGATAGATAGATAGATAGATAGATAGATACTATGGTCTAAATACACACTATAATGACTAAAAACAAACACAAATAAAAAGAAAGACAACTTCTGAGGTTCAGAGGTTTGTAGCTAATCATTCACTACAAGAGAATGTTATGATTTGTGATAATTAATACTGATAGGTCTTTCTGAAATACCATCTGAGCTCTGACTGGACTCCATATTTATTTACTGGACTAAATATTAGAGTCCTGTGTGCAAATGATTGACTGCTTCAACACACTTTTAAAAGGTTTCATGTTTCTCCTACAAATAGATAACCTCTACCCTGCCTACAATAAGCTGTGTCCCTCCCCCATTCAACCTATAAATGTATTTTAGCCCATAACTTAAAAGATTCATATATGTAATGTTATTTCCATTTTAAATCTCTGCTATAATGACATTATTCTAACACACACCTTTCACTCATGTTAAGAGGGCTTGCACAATTCACAAATTCTCGGAAAAGGGACAAAATCCATGTTATCAGTATATGGTAGACAATAAGTTATGTACACAAACAAAAAAGTCAGAAATGGTACTCGGAGTATTACTAAAATCAGTTTATAAATTTATAATCTAAATTATTAAACATAATACTTTGATCTATATAATGTCTATGCAAGTTAAATGAATAATAAATTCAATAAAAAAATAGATTTTTTTAGATAGATCAGGACAGCAAAACAGGCTGAGACTTTGCCAGGAAATATGAAACATCTAGTCACCTATCAATAAGTTTCCTTTTTGTTCCATATATTTATTAGGAATATAATTTTCATGAAAAGTGTTGCATAAATTAAACAACATAATTGCTAGATATAGTGCTATATTTGGTTAAATATCCTAATAAATAAAATCCACATATTTTATTTGTTTAGGTCACTTTTGTGTTTGCTAATATCAAATATTTTGACAATGGTATATGAATGCGGATTGAGACCTGATCTGTTGGACTTAAGGGTATTAAATGTTTAAACTACAGCAGGTTGGTAATAGCCGTCCTCTTTAACTAAGATGGAAAATAAATGCCATGTATCCAGTTTTACTATGGTTATTTTAATGGCTTTAAAATTTCCATTTAAAAGTCATTTCTACATTGTTTATATTCATTTCAGCTGTCTCAGACAACTTGCACTTTAACTGTGTCTGCATCCTAACTGAAATGTAGTGGAATTCAGGCCACTGCAACACCTTAATCTGTCAGTTATATCTAGTAAATCATTTTACTGCTTTTAGTAAGTAATTCTTTTGTAGTAATATCTTTAAAGAGAACCCTATTTAATGAGAAAATAAACTCACGTTAATCAAGCATGGTTATGTGATTAAATTTAAAGGGTATGTATTATAGCACAGAATACATGTAAAAATATAAATTTGGCAAGTCAAAAACCTTAAGTAAACGAATAAATAGTTATTTCTTGAACACTAATTATTTTTATACAGACAATACCTTTCGGAAGATACAATATACCACAAAAAAAGGTTTAGGCACTTTAAGCTATTAAACAGAAAAAAAATATATTAAAAGACATCCTGTTTTGAAATATTTAATAGTTAAAATACAAATATTTTTGTTTTTAGAGTACTTATTTATTAATGAATTATTTACAGGTGATTAAAAGAGAATGATGCAGAGAGAAAGACAATGTCAAAAGTACAGATGGTCATACTGAGATGTGTATTAATAAATTCACTGTCAAGAAATGCATACAAGCACAGGTGGAGGTTGAGTGCCAATATATTTTTTATTTACAATTTAGTTGTGTATGATTAATTATATTTTATATAGGTGGAATGGCAGTACAGTGGTCTGTGCTGCTGCCTCTCAATTCTGTTTCCTGCTCCATCATTAGCTGAACTTTGCATATATTGTACTTCCAATTTTCTCAGGTTATTCTGGCTTCTTTTTACATTCTAAAATATGTATATTAGATTAAAAAGAGTCTCTGAGAAAGAGTTCCTTGTTCACCTGTGATTCTGTTATTTTACGCTTCAGTTGTGCATGACCTTGTAATAGGAAAAGTGGATTGAGACATGACAATAACCAATTTATGCAACAGTGTAATATTGGTCAAAGCTGTTTTCAAGTTTTTGCTTTTATATATACAATGTATACAGTATTTTTAGGCATAAATTCATGTAAAGTTTTTGCTTTTATATATACAATGTATGCAGTATTTTTAGACATAAATTCATGTAGCCTTTGTATATCTTGCTCTGAACTGTGACATTTTAATCTCCAAAAGCTAACTGCCTTATGTCCCTAAGAGTGTAAGTAGATTTGTAAGTCTAACATTACAAATATGTGAACAAATTAACTTTTTTGATTTGAATTTCATTTTGGATCAGCCAATTAGATAAATGTAAATATATACTGTACTATTTTTTTTTTTAATTTCTAGGCATCCACAGTCCTCAACGAAATACACAGAAAGGATAAAAACAGATGGAGTTAGCTTAATCATACATGTAAAATAACTACACCTAGGTACTCTTTGTAAAATGAATCAGGAACTAAAGCCCATAAAGCAAAACATTACTTAAACTTTCCTCTGTTTTAGCTCAGCCATATTCCACCTCTTCATCCATGTTTCATTGGCTGGTCTTTCTTCCTCTGAAATGTCCTATACTGAATATATGATGTTGCCTCCTTATAGCATCAGATGTCATTTCTCACTCACCCACTGAAATAAACTAAACAAAAAAGCATCTATGTAGTGCTGAGCAGCATCTCTTATGCCATTTCACTACTGTATACCTGCTATACAAAGAAAGGGAGAGGGAATAAATATCCATTTTGAATAACACTATGGCCTAAAACTATTTAATTTTTTTCAACGCAAACTATGTATAATTAATTGCACTATAGGCCACTGGTAGCTTACAATAAACATATTAACATTATAATATATCACTCCACTTGTAGGTCCCCTTCATCCTCATCTATTAGAAAGGGTCTCCTCTAAGCAGTGTAGACTACTATATTATGTACCCTTGTGGGCCTTAACTAGCTCTAAATGTCTTGCTGCAAGAATGTTAAAAAAGAAGAAACATCTGGCTATTATTATGAGACAAGAAGCATTCTGTATGATGTGTTTGCACCTGTTCATTAGCATTTCTGTATTGAAAGATAACTTTGTTTAAAAACAGACTCTTAACAACGTCTGGGAGACCATTATATTTACACTAATGAAGTGCAACAGACCTTTGGCAAACTAAAATAAAGTAAAATTATTCTGATCAATATCACTTCTGATTTACTTTTAAATTAAAACTCTAAGGATTGAACTCATATCCAGTAGAACTGACAGAATGAATTGGAGGCAACATATAAAAAAGTAAAGAAAGTCAAAAATGAATTTGCTGCAGTATGCACTTTTAGTGCACTTTTTCATATGTAACAGAAGGAGCAAGAAAGACTTCTTCAGCGTTCACACTACATCTCCTATACTATCACTCTGCCTTAATTAACAACATGAAACCTTTAGCAGAGTAATATTCTGTTTTAACTTTGACTATACTGATCTTACATAAGGTGCTATGTTCGCCTCTGCTGACTGTGTGCATAAATAACAAATAAAATTATGGTACGCTATTATGCTGTATTTAAAACAACTGATGTAAGTTTATAGTTGAAGCAAATCATTTATGTATGCATAAATATACATTGTAAATGTGTATATATAGTGTATTGTGTAAAACAACCCCTCCCCCAAGCCCATCATGGGATTGGTATGGACCACTATTTGGACAGAATGCCAAAGAGTCATTTGATACCTAGACTCAACCAATCCTTGAAAGGGCAACCAAGAGTCTATCTGGCAGTTGGAGTGGAACTGTTCCGGCCTGGTGTATGGGCACCAGGTTCTTTAAGAAGGTACCTGTATGACTCCCATCAGGTTAAGGGTAACAAGAACAACAGGCCTGTCAATTGGCTGTGACCCCAAAACAGGTCTTTTGCAAACCATTAAGAAGGACATGAGCTTGTTGTTTGGAGAGCAGATCTGACAAGTGCACTCCTGGTAATGAACTCCAGCAGGTTTCTATAATAAGTATAATGTGTATACTATATATTAAGTAAATAAAACACAAAAAACAAATTTAAAAAATCTTAAATCCAAAAACAAATCATTGCAGGGTAACAGATTATCTATTTTATTATACGTGATTTTCCACTATGCATGGTGCTTAGAAAGTATCCGCTGTGTAAGGCAAGGTACTATTGCATTCAATATATCAAGTAAATTGTAGAATGTGTTATGTCCATCATAATAACATAATAAACCATCTTTACCTTGAACTTCACTTAATATTTATAAATTTATACTGTAAAGTTTTCATCTTTACCTCAATATCTATTTCAACATCCTTTTTGCATCTGGCCAAAAATAGCTATATAACTGATTTACTTCAAAACTGACCATAAAAGCCCTCTGGGTTATATAATATTAATTTTATGATAGAACAATAATTTAATTTCAGATTCCGTTAGCCTGCAATCAGGCACATTACCCAGATGCTTAAAAATGTAATAAACAGTATAATTTGTAAATGATAAAATAGCACATAAATTAAATATCCATTATTATTAATAAAAAGAAATATGATTGTTTTACATTACAGTTGCATTATGCCTTATGCCGACCTTCCTTTTTTTAAGATAAAAGCTCAATGATTCTATAATCGAATAAAACAGCTAGATATTAATCAATATTTAATAAAACAGCATTTTTCAATCAATCAGCAGGGAAATAATCTATTAAATTTTTGCTTCAGTTCTTAATTTCCAATTAATTTCAACCCTTTGTTTACCAAAAGGATATTTTATATCCTTTTGACAATGTTTAGAAGCATATTTCTTACTATCACATTTCTTCTGACTACTGCATCTGTTACAGACTTCAGCCAACAAATGTAGTCCATAAATTAAATTAGTACTCCCTTTAACTGTTAAGGTAAATCTTTATTGAAATAACCAAATGAAAACATACCAATGTGTTCAGTAATACTTTAAAGAAAAGAAAGACAATAAGCCAATCCAACTAAATAACACATCAGAACTTTTTAAACTTTATTTAGAAGTATGGTCTTTAATTTGTGGCATTTCAAATGCTCAAAAATTCCATAACAAAAAAAAAATGGCATTTGGTCAGGCATTGTATTATCAGAAAATAACATAAAAATGCCTTAACTAGAGGATTTTTTTCAGACACAGAAGCATAAAACAATATGGGGGAAAAACACTGAATTAATCTAAAGAATACCCCAACATATTAAAAATTAAAATACAAGTTATTTAAATGATGAACTCTTTTCTGAAATCTTAGCCAACAATGAAACTGAAATAACTGACTCATTAAAATAATAGAATGATTCACATAAAAGTAATGGGCATATTTTGTTTTCCTTGGTAAACAAAGGGTTAATTTTACTTACCCTGCTGCTGATTACTTCTCGGGTTTCTGATACTGTTTCCTTCTACGAATGAAAATGAAGATTTTTTTGGACGTTTATCTCATTAACAAAAATGTAATGCTGCTCCAACATTAATGTTTGATTAAATACTGAACCAGGCAGCCTCTGATGAAAACACTGAAACCAGATCAGTAGTATTTCTATACTACATACAAATTCAAGTAGTACAGTATTTAGTTAAGAAAAATAAAAAAAAAAAAAAGGAAAGAAAAGTTGATCACACTGTTAACAATTAACGAAAGGATCTAAACGCTGATATGTTCCCAAAATACTCCATCATCACTGCTTGGCATATTAAATTGATAAACAATATCACCTAAAGTTATACTTTACTACAAATATAAGTATGCAAATTCCTTACATAATACAAAAACAAGCATATATTATGGACATCTAGGAGTAAAACAATGCTACTTTTTAAATCTATAATTTGCAGAATGTATATAAAATTGAATATACCACACTATCCATATCAAATATAGATACATATTAAAATTAAGTGAAATCATTCTGAATTTAAAAATACAGAAGTAAAATTACTTTAAAAGAGACAAGCGGGAAATAAATATATATGTTACTACTAACCAGATATAAATTTTTGTTTTCAGTAATCTACAGGTGAAATCTCACTACAACAAATTTTCCATAGCGGTCTTTCAGAATAGCCCCAAGATTACAAGGTAAAATAACTGCACTGCTTCTATCCTGCTGCTCTCTTTTTCTAAGTACCTTCACAATATATAGACCTTCTAGCTATGGCTTGTATTACTCTGCAGATTACATATGAATTTTTTTAAATTCATTTTTCCTTTATTGTACAGAAAAATTGTGTGAAGAGGCTATCTTATGACACTCGGATGGCCACTCAATTTAATAAACTCCCTTTTATTAAAAAAATAATTTATTGCAGTTAGTTTGGATTGATTTCACCTAGAAGAAATGTACAGTATAGCTTTTCTCATCATGAAACCATAGGATAATGTTTTTTTATTATTATTCTAACAAAATAGTAGCAGTGGAATAATAAAAGCTAAGCAAATTCACTATAAACTGAAATGCCAAAATCCAAACAGCCTTAAAACTTTGTGCAGCACACATATTTTTGACATTAACTTAATCTATACTTCATGTACTCCCAAACAGAAAAACACACTATACCTTTTTTAGACAAAGTTTAGTGTATAGAATGCAGACTAAAATCATTTTTAAATATGAAATGGGGTGTCAGAACATGAAAATAAATTATATCCCTAATGGCTTACAATAAAATCTTAAACAAATGACAGCCAGAATGCAAAATGTAAACAAATTACCAAATTAAATAAAATTAATTACTCTCAAGGTGACAAAGATATTGTAAAATAACCATCAAATGTTATAAGATCCTCACAGAACTACTGTACCTAAGACAGAATATAAAAACAAGTGTTTAGGTCTACAAACTACAAATTTTTGCTCCAGCAGTATTTGTTGCCACCACTGCTGCTACAAATGTTTAATGCTTTTAGAAATTCATGCTATGAAAACTGAATGTCTGGACAACTGACTACTTGCAGATTAGTTGAAAAGGGTTACGTGCAACCTCAGATTTTCAGCAAAATGCTGTTTTTTTTTGTTTGTTTTTTTTTACACCAGGGTCTCACTGCAACTTTGCTTATTTTATCTTAATATTCCTCTTGTGACAACCATTAGGATGTATTTTTTTGTAAATGACACATGATTATAACCAAAAAAAAGACACTGTGACTTAATACTACAGTATAAAGTATAAACAGGCAGTTTAGTTTACTTCACCTCAGGTTTTCAACATGCTGTTATTTAAAATAACAGTGTAAGAAATAAGACATAGGTTTACATACCTACTTGTGTACAAGGAATTCACTTTTTTGAATATGGAGCTACATACATATATAGCATCATACCTACAATTTTAAAATGCTTCGTGGCAGATAAAATAATGTAGTCATGTAATGTGCCTCAGCAATTTCAGATTTGATTTCTAAGCTGGGTAAACATCAGCAACAAAATACTTTTTCAATGTGATGATTTGAAGTTAAAAAAAAGAAAAGTGTGGTGTGCACTTATTTACAATATTAAATGTATATAATCTATTTGTTAATTTGTTTACCTGTAAAGTTATGTATACATTATTATTTCAGCTTTATTTATTCAGGTTATTTTTAAATTCCTTTGTGTGTTTATTGTTATTTATTATTTTAACTTATTTATTAATTTAATTGCTGTTTATTATTAATGCTTTTAAAAAAAGAGGAGAAAATTGTTTCCTGTGTTTTTAATTGCCAAATTAGCATTATGCAAAATAATAATAATCATTTAAGTTCATGTATGAATTAACCTATAAAAAATGTAAACATAAAAAACAAAAATTTTTTATAGGCTCCCAGGAAGTTGGATTCCCAAGATGCTGGATGATACTTCTGTGTGAATCACATCAAAATTTTTCAAAAGGAAAATGATAATAACATACAAATACACTCTTGTGTCTGGTTGTGTTCAACATAAGCATTTTGACAAACAAAAACAAAGAAAAAAAAATTAGTGAAATTGTCAGTTTTTTTGACAGACTTGTAGAGCCATTTATGCTCTATACACTTATATATCCTAACTACAGGGTCACGGGGGTCTGCTGGAGCCAATCCCAGCCAACACAGGGCACAAGGCAGGAAACAAACCCTGGGCAGGACGACATCCCTCCCAGTCTACTGTCTTATAGACTTCCTAAAATAGCAACAAATGAGCTGAAATTTACTTTCTGCAGTTACTTGGAAATACTTTGTTTTGAGTATGTGTCTGCAACGGTATAATATAATAAGCAACTACAATTTTCTTAATTACAACTTTTGTATACTAGAGCTGTCAGAACTAATATTGCTATTTGAATATAATTCAAATCTATATAATCAAATTCTTATTCAAAGGCAAAGGCAAACACTGACGTCTGCTTTTTTTACCTAGAATTAATTTTGGCATTTTGTTACTACACACACACTATGCCATAACACATCTGTATTTGCATATTTATAGTTTTTAACTGTTAGTGTATATTCTCATTTAGAAAATGAATAAGATTTTTCTACTGCACTGCTCTGGTTTTTGGTTAAGGGGTATACTAACAACAAATTTTTAAACACTTGTCCAGTGCCCTAAAAGTATAGTTTTTCTCAGAATGCTATTCTGTCACACTGTTAAACCTGACGTCCGTAATTTATCATTGTTTTATATTAAAACAATTACGCATTCAGCGTAGCAAACAATATCTAGTTTCCGTTCTCATTTTACACAATAGGAAATAACTGCCATATTATAATTGCTTTAAAACTGACAGCATAAAAAGCATTTTCAGGGTCTGGAAAGTATACTTAGCTACCTCAAGCAATATATGTCTTTTGGAGTATGCTGGTTTAATGCATAATTTCTAAAAAAAAAAAAAAAAAAAAAAAAAAAGACAATATGAAAAATAAGCAAGTTGATCCTCAACATTCACTTGTTTAACTTTGGACACTTCAAGCATTCACACAGTTTTATTATTACCATTTTTACTTTTGCGTTGGCAATCGCATGCATTTGTTGCCTTTCCAACTATGCACTCTAGAGAAAAAAAGGAAAGGTGTGATGAGTACAAGTTTAGGGAGTGACTAGTTTACTATTAAGTACTTCACTGTTCCCGTTTACCCTGCTGTTGTCGAGTTTGAAGTTTAATGAGAAAATAAAAGTGATAGGTAAACTCTGTCCCGGAATGTTAAAAGCCACTGACTTCCGTGAGTTTGGTGATAATGAATCAATCAGCTGCCTGGAAACATTGAGGCTGCCAATCACATCATTGATTCCTTCCTCATGGGTAAACGTAATCTTGCCCCTGCTGTGCTCCCATACTCTGAGATCATTAAGGATCTCATGCGACACAAGAAGCAGAACTCAGTGATGGATTATATCAAGCCGGTACATCCTTCACAATCTCCAACTCCAGCCTACAGCCATAAAGGACAGAATACCAGACGTGATGTTGAGACCCCAACAGTCTCAACGTCTTCTGATGGCAATAACTACATTTTTATTTTTATTATTTAAATGCTAGCATAAACATTACAGAATTTTATATAATTATTAGCAAGAAAAAATGTTTTGCATTTTACCAATTTTATTTAGTGTACTACACTGTACGGGTTATTTGATGGTTACTATACTACGAAAAGTGCATATTATGTGAAATGCACAAAAGTGTATTTTAAGAAATCTATAATGAAAGATTACAATTTATGTGGGTTGAGAATTGACTGTATCTGTAAAGTGAGAAAAAATCCCTAGTTTAATCCTGTATATTTTTATCAAATCTGTTCTAGATTTAAAACTATAACCTACACATCTTGTGATTTGTTTTAAAATTGTTTCATGTTATTTTTACCTTGTAGTAGAATTTTTAAGATGCTGTTAACAAAATTGTTTGCCAAATAAAAATATAAGGAGGACAAAACACTTAAATATCATTACAATGCAACATTTAGTACATTCAGTAAATCACTATGTTGCCACTTCACGTGTTTTCAACTTAAAAACCAGAAAAGTACATAGTGGATCAGAGGACTGGAGGAGGATGCAGGGTGCGGGGACTAAAGTAATCAATGCATTAATAAGTAATCATGAGCAACTTTGTATTGGTTTCATTAATGCATTACAGATATGTACATTTTCCCATTTCCACTTTACTCTTCGACCATGTCACATTCAATGGAGAGAAAATCACATTTTTGTGAAGGCTCCTTCAGTGCATGAGTAATATTGTAAGTGCTACATGCTTGTCAAATGCACCATCAGCAAAAAAGCAAAAGTATAAATAATAATGAAGCACACAAATGCACGTTAACTACAAACGTACATGTAGCAGCACTTAGAAGTTTTAACCTACATTTGAATATATTCAAATATTCACTTATTTTATTATAAACTCTATTAAACACTATTTTTTATAATTTTACAGCCCAATTGTATACAGTAAGTGACTGCTATATTAATTACACCTACCTCTATGTATTTCTGTGTAATCAACTGCTCAATCAATTGCACCATTACAGTATACAGTATAGCTCCAACCAATTGCCTGTATGAAATTCAAAAGGAAAATGTACAGTAGATGTAAGTGTTACTGTATAACAAATTATGTTTGGTGTCAGATTGCTGGCATGAATGCCTCAAGACCTACAACCTTAGTACTACTCTCTTGTATAGTAATGTTATGATTGTAATTAGAATGTGTCATTGAACACGTAATATTCAGTTAATGCCGGTCCTATAGTTAGAAAAAGTCTGTTGACGACAGGAGCAGAAAAATTCTAACGTCATATATAAATATATATCTACTCTATATATATATATATATATAAAATCCTAAGCCTAAAAGTGCAACGATTTTGTGCAACAATTTTACATTTTTTGTCACGCTTTAAATTGAGCTTATTTTAAAACCTACATAAATATGTTTGGTATCATTCATTTCAGAATTTATCAAACTTTAATGTGATGTTGTTAGATTTTCAGATTCTTATTCCATGTTTAAATTATAAACTAAAAAATATTGAGAACTCATGTCCCACTAGACAAGACTTTGTGCCGAAAGATTTAAGCACACCTGGGGCCACAAATAAAAGACAGAGTAGGACAGCTGCTGTACAAGCTTTTAAATGTTCGAAGTGCCGTGCAAGATGCAGATCACGCGTCATGGCAGCAGCAAGCCAGCAGCTGATCGAGCAAAGAGGAGGTAAAAAAAAAAAATTATTTGTTTTCCATTGTATCACTGTTTAAGAGGGGGCATGTTCAGCCTCTCTCTTCACAATGCGAGTGACAGAGACATGAAGTTGCTGGCGCAGAGTGCAAGCCGGAGGGGTTGGTGAGCAAAGCTAGCAGGGGTGAACCCTGTAGTGTGTGTATATAAATATATATATAAATATATATACATAAATATATATGCTGAGTAAGCAATGGCCCGCAGCTACATTTAACAGTTGATTACAGCAAGACTCATTTAGCATGTAGTAAAAGTAATAATCCGGGGTTTCTGTAATTAGCACTTTAAAAGGTGTTGCAGGCATATAAAGTCTGTTTGCATATGCATTTATAATACATTTATACCATACCTTTTTTTAAATCATCAGAACTACTCTGGGCTACTCTCTGCTAGAAGGACTCATGTTGCTGAAGTGCTCGCATCATTTGTGCATTAGCAGCTAAGCGACTGTCTTTCTTAGCTTTTCTTTTGTCGGTGTACTGGCCTCGCTTGTGTATCGTCAGAGCTGGAGCCCACACCCCGAGACTACGTTTCACTTCCGGGCAGGACATACACACACACTTCCACGCGTAGAATGCTGACAGTTGCCTCCAGTTCACCCTTTGGTGGTCGTTTCGAGTGTCAACTGGTTGATAACATGCGTACAAGACTGCAAGATCACCCCCCACCCTACCCAGAAGGGGGTGGGTTGGGGCCGATTTCACCCTACAGTATTTTTTGTCGACCAATGAGGAACATGTGTACCAAGTTTCATGAAAATCGCTCCAGCCATTCGGACATGATGCTGGAACATACATACACACATTGACTTTTATATATATATATATTAGATAGATAGATATAGATACAGATATATACATATAGATAGATAGATAAAAGTATTAAGCTTAAACTAAGACAAATATGTTTTCTTGAAAGCTTGACACCATACAGTATGAAATAATGAGTTTTCAGATGAACCACATACTGTATTAGTGTACAGATCACTTTAGCCTGAATTTTTTTCAACAAGAAAAATGTTATTATATGTAAGAAGCAGGGAGTAAGAGCCTATCCTGGCAGTACTGGGCTCAATGAGGGAAAAGAGCCTGGACAGTGTACCAGTCAATCACATGGTTCATTCACGTACACATCCACACTCACACTGGGACTAACAAATCCTACAAGGCTTTGGGAATGTTGGAAGAAAACTAGAATACCAGGAAAAAACACACAAGACAAAGAGAGAACATGCACATTTCGCAGGGACAATTAGGTGCTAGACTTGAATTGAGTACACTGGATCTGTAAAGTGGCAATGCTAATCAGTCTCCACTACTGTGACACCTAAGCTAAGGATATATTCTGCAGAATTCCATTTGCCGGCAGCAGTCCTCCAATTGCCAACTGCAGATCTCCATTGGCCAGCCACATATTTCCCTTAGCCAACTGCAGTCCTTTTTTAGCCGGTTGCTGATCTCACTTGCCAGGCTGTAGACCACTACTGGCTAGCTACAGATCTTCACTGGCCAGCTGCAGACTTTTATTAATTAGTTGCAGATATCAATTGGTCAGCTGCAGTTCTCCATTGGCCAACTGCAGTCCTCCATTAGCTAGCTGCAGGTCTCCATTGGCTAGCTGCAGACCTTTATTAGTCATCTGTAGATATCTATTGGGCAAATGTACTTTTCTCTGGGTCAGATAAAGTTCTTCTTGAATGGCTAGCTGCAGTTCTCCATAACCCAGCTACAAGTCTGCATTGCCCAAATGCATGTGTTCACTGGCCAGCTGCAGAAGTTTATTAGTCATCTGCAGTTCACCACTGATCAGCTACAATTCTGCTCTAGCCAGCTTCAGGTCTTCATTGGCCAAATGTAGTCCATTACTAGCTGTAGGTCTGCTAGCCATCTGCAGATTTTCATTGGCCAGCTGCAGAATGTAGCTTCAGTTATCAATTGGCCAGCTGCAAATCTCATTTGACCAGCTGCAGCACTCCACTGGCCAACTGCAGTCTTCTATTGCCCAGCTACAGACCTTTATTAGCCAACAAGACCATTTTCCATCAACGATCTTATTAGTGATAGGAAAATCGATTTTATTGCATTAAGTGAAACGTGGCTTAGCTCTGATGGTGCGACTGTGTTAATCGAATCTGCACCTCTGAATTACAGCTTTGCTCATGCGGATCACCAAGGTAAGAAAGGCGGCGGTTTAGCAAACATTTACTTGAGCTGGTTAAAGTCTAAAGATGATGGCTTTGACACATTCAAGTCCTTCAAGTATCTGGACATTGTTATTCATGGAGTTTCTCAGTCTCTAGTATTGTCTGTATGTAGACCTCCTAAATACAATGCATCTTTCTTTGAGGAATTCTCAGACTTGGTGTCAATTATAATTATGAACTATGACACGTTCCTAATAGTTGGCAGCTTTAATTTTCATATATCAATATATATCAACCCTCCACCTGTGTCCGTGACCCAATACCAACAAGTTTTTAAAAGAAGTATCCGACGTGCAAATTGACAGTATTCTTGACATAGTAAACTCGTCATTAGATACTGTCTTAAGACTGCTGTAGTTAAACCCCTGTCAAGAAAAATAAACTTGACTACTCTGTTTTTGAAAAGTTTAGAACCATTTCTAACCTGCCTTTCTTAAGTAAAATCCTAGAAAAGGCAGTCATTATGCAGCTAAATGACTACATCAATAAACATGCTATTCTTGTTAACTTTCAGTCAGTTTTCAGAACAAATCACAAAACAGAAACTGCACTCATTAAAGTAGTAAATGACTTGTAGGTAAATGCAGACAGAGACCATTTATCTGTTCTCATCCTCTTAGATCTGAGTGCCGCATTTGATACCATTGATCACAATATTCTTAGAAATTGCTTTGGTCAATGGGTGGGCATCACTGGCAGTGTCTTAAATTGGTTTGAGCCCTACCTGGCAGGTAGAAGGTTCTTTGTTAGTTGTGGTGATTATACTTCAAAGACCCATGATATTCTATATAGTGTTCCACAAGGATCTATCCTGGGTCCACTGCTCTTTTCAATCTACATGCTTCCATTAGGTCAGATTATCTCAAGGCATAACATGATTTTCTCAAACTAAATAAGAAGAAAACAGAAATTTTAGTGATTGGCAAAAATTAATATAATAAGGGTATTAGAAAAAAATTTGGGTGGCATGGTGGCGCAGTGTGTAGCGCTGCTGCCTCGCAGTTAGGAGACCTGGGTTCGCTTCCTGGGTCATCCCTGCGTGGAGTTTGCATGTTCTCCCTGTGTCTGCGTGGGTTTCCTCCAGGTACTCCGGACATGCAGGTTAGGTGCATTGATGATCCTAAATTCTCCCTAGTGTGGGTGTGTGTGTGTGCCCTGTGGTGGGCTGGCGCCCTGCCCAGGGTTTGTTTCCTGCCTTGTGCCCTGTGTTGGCTGGGATTGGCTCCAGCAGACCCCTGTGACCCTGTAGTTAGGATATAGCGGGTTGGATAATGGATGGATGGTAGTAAATTTGATCCATTAAGATTAAAAGTCAAGACAGAGGTAAAGAATTTAGTGGTAACTATTAACTCTGACCTAAATTTTAAATCACATATTAATCAGATTACTAGGACTGCATTTTTTCACATAAGAAATATAGCAAAAGTTAGACCTCTTATAACTTAGAAAGATGCTGAGAAATTAGTTCACACTTTTGTTTTCAGTCAGTTGAATTACTGTAACGCACTCCTCTCAGGACTACCCAAAAAGACATCAATTTATTGCAACTCGTGCAGAATGCAGCTGCTAGAATCTTAACTAGGAAAAGAAAATCCAAGCACATTTCTCCAGTTCTGATGTCACTACATTGGTTACCTGTGCCATTTAGAATTGACTTTCAAATAATGCGTATGGTTTACAAAGCCATAAATAATCTCGCTGCAACCTATATTTCAGAATGCTTTTCACTTTACACTCCAAATTGTAACCTTAGATTTTCAAATGACTGTCTGCTTATAATTCCAACAGCTAAACTTAAAAGAAGTGGTGAGGCAGAGTTCTGCTTTTTTGCACCTAAAATCTGGAATATCTTACCAATAGAAATTCACCAGGATAATAACCCCTACTTTCCCTGCTGTTCTTTTTCTGGGTTTCTGTGGTGGCGATCTGTGCCGCCACCACCACCCGATCAAAGCATCATGCTATCCCTACATTGATGGATTGAAGGCCAGACTTCCATATGACCATCATCATCAAGTTCTTCTATGTGAAGCCTGAAAACCATGAGGACTGATTGAGATCATTTATGTTAGGTAGAATGCCTAGAGGGGGCTGGGCGATCTTGTGGTCTGGAACCCATGCAGATTTATTTTGTTTTTTTCTCCAGCCGTCTGAAGTGTTTTTTTTTTGTTTTTCCGGTCCTCCCTGATAATCGGAAAATATTTTTATTCTATGTTAATTAGTATTGCCTAATTTTATTTTTAGATTTTGTCTTTTTTCTCTTTCTTCATCCTGTAAAGCTATATCATTTGTATGAAAATATGCTATATAAATAAATATTGTTGTTGTTATCTGTAAATACCAATTAGCCAACTACAGATCTCCCTTGGCCACCTGCAGGTCTCCAGTAGCCAGCTGCAACAACAACGTTTATTTATATAGCACATTTTCATACAAATAATGTAGCTCAAAGAGCTTTACATGATAAAGAAAGAGAAAAAGACAAAGCAAGAATTAAAATCAGAGAACACTAATTAACATAGAATAAAAGTAAGGTCAGATGGTCGGGGAGGACAGAAAAAAAAAACTCAGACGGCTGAAGAAAAAATAAAATTTGCATGGGTTCCAGGCCGTGAGACCGCCCAGCCCCCTCTAGGCATTCTATTTAACATAAATGATCAGTCCTCATTGTATTCAGGGTTCTCATGTGAACTTCTGACCTTTAATCCATCAATGTAGGGATATCATGGTGCTTTGATTAGGTGGTGGTGGCGCAGGTCACCACCACAGAAAACCGGAAAAAGAACAAAAGAGTGTAGGATGATGCAAACATCATTAGACCTAAGTTGCAGACCAAACCAGACCAGAAACCAAACAACATAAGAAGACAGAGAGCCACCTGGTCGCTTATTTTTTGGTTGTATTATTGTACCAACTTTCAATGTACTCTAATTTTGGGCACTTTATCTATAATGCATGAATAAATGTGTAACATTCCCTCCTGCCTGTTCTGGTACTCTAACTGGCTGCAGTTACATATGCAAAAGAGAGAGGGAAGTGTTGAACTACATTAGCAATCAACCCAACAATGTAGTAATTATATAGGATATCAGGAATAATACATAATACAGAGTCTAAAGGGGAGAAAATAGTCACCTTAGGACCCTGCTACAACAAAACAGCAGCGAAGCTATAACAAACCTCCTATAACTACTGAGTTGGCAATATCACTACTGAACAACAGGTTAAATTTACTGATAGCTTGACTAAAAGTGCCTAAAGTTGGTAAAATTGTGAAAAACTAAGCCGGCTGATTATTTTTTTTTTTCTTAAAATATACTTATTTTAATTTTTCTCCTCCTTTCTTTCTCCCTCAAAATGCACAGTTGAAAAATCATACTCACTTTGTACTTAACATGTGAAATGTCAAACATATATATAATATCATACATACATATTGCACATAATCTCAGTTGATGTTTCTGTTGTTTTGTAGCTCTCCATTCCATTCTTGCCTACTTTTTTGATTTCGATCATTAACTATTCACTGTTTTTGGCTACTTAGCCCCATCCTTATATATTAGTTTTTCGTTGGTACCTTCAATACGGCTAAGGTGGAGATAAAATAATTATTTAGGCCTAGGGCCCCTACCTTCTAAGTCTCCTCATGGTTTGTGACTATATCTGTCAGAAAACAACAGAATCTATTTTCCGATTTCTCATAACTTTTCAGGTCTCCAGGTGGCAAAAATCTGTATATAGACTCTCTAACACAGACAGCTTTATTGATGAACATGGTCAATAGTAAACAACAAAACCCTGCATGGGAGTTGAATACAACATTAAAAATGACAATAATAGAGATAATCAATCTCTTCCTCAAACCTTTCGCCAAGCACTAATCACTGTTTTTTTTTGACTTATTACAATGTGCATCATACAGACCAATTTCACTTCTGAATAACGACGTTAAAATACTCTCTAAAATCATAGCCAGAAGGATGGAGAAAGTGCTCCCCTTGGTAATATCACAAGACCAAACTGGATTTATTAGGGGCCGGCACTTATCTTCAAATCTTCGACGCCTGTTTAATGTAATATACTCACCAACTAAACTAAACACCCCAGAAATAATATTATCATTGGATGCAGAAAAAGCATTTCACATGATTGAATTGAAATACCTTTTTACTACATTGGAGAAGTTTGGGTTTGGCCCGAACATTTGTGCATGGATTAAATTACTGTATACTAACCCAGAAGCTTCAGTTTGCATCAACAACATTTGCTCAGACTACTTTAAACTAGAACGTGGCGCTAGACAAGGATGCCCCTTGTCACCGCTGCTGTTTGCAATTGCCATTGAACCACTGGCAATACATTGTCGAAATACTGATCAGATAAAGGGGATTAGCAGAGAAGGACTGGAACAGAAAATCTCATTATATGCAGATGATATGGTACTGTATATTTTTGGACCCAGAAAATTCTGTGCCTGCAGTCTTAGCAGCACTCACAGAATTTCAAAAGATCTCTGGTCTCAGAATTAATCTGAATAAAAGTGTACTCTTTCCAGTGAATTCTCAAGCATATAATATTAGATTAGATACACTACCTTTTATCACTGCAGAACAGTTTAAATACCATGGGTTAAACATTACAAGTAAACATAAAGCTCTATATCAACAAAATTTCATTGTCTGCATGGAAAAAATTAAACAAGACTTGAATAGATGGTCAACCCTTCATCTCACACTAGCTGGAAGAATTAACACTGTTAAGATGAATATTCTTCCTAAGCTCCTTTTTTATTTCAAAACATCCAATATACATTAATAAATCATTCTTTAGCAATTAGATTCAACAATAACCTCATTTATTTGGAATTCAAAACATCCACGCATCAAAAGAGCGACCCTACAAAGACAAAAGGCAGAAGGCGGCATGGCTCTACCTAACTTCCAGTTTTATTACTGGGCAGCAAATATACAGGCGATAAGAACCTGGACACAAATAGAAGAACATACACAGGCTTGGACCGCAATAGAAGTAAAATCCTGCAGTACTTCTTTGTATTCCTTGCTCTGTGCTCCAATAAACACACGTTATCGGCAATATACAAATAACCCAATTGTGCTCCACTCACTTAGAATCTGGAACCAATGTAGAAAGCATTTTAAGGCGAGAAGCTTCTATCTGTGGCACCTCTGCAAGAGAACCACCTCTTTCAACCTTCACAAACATATGCAGTTTTTAATATCTGGAAAAAATTTGGAATTAACTTGCTTAGAGATCTTTATATAGACGACGTCTTTGCATCCTATGAACAATTACATTCCAAATTTAACATTCCAGCTACACATTTCTTTCACTATCTTCAAATCAGGAACTTTGTTAAACAGAACCTTCCAGATTATCCTCATCTTGCACCCTCATCCATGCTGAAAAAAATATTGCTCAATCTCAAGGACTTAGACTCCATCTCTACAATATATAAAATCATTTTACAATCCCTCCTTTCAAAGATCCAAGAGGACACTGGGAAAAAGATCTCTCAATTAATATATCAGAAAAGGAGTGGAAAGTAGCAATGCAGAGAATTCACTCGAGCTCCATATGCACAAAGCATACAATTATACAACTTAAAATTATATATCGAGCACATCTGTCTCGACTAAAACTCTCCAAAATGTTTCCAGGGCATGATCCAACCTGCGAACGTTGCAACCAAGTCCCAGCCTCACTGGGTCACATGTTCTGGGCCTGCACCAAATTAACATTATTCTGGACCAAAATTGTATAATTACCTTACAGACAGCCTTGGACTCACAATCCCTCCTAACCCATTAACAGCTGTGTTTGGAATACTTCCAGAGGGCTTAAAGTGGAGAAAGACAAACAAATTGTGATTGCATTCACTACACTTTTGCACGCAGACTTATTCTGATAAACTGGAAGAACCCAAACTCTCCTCTTTTAAGTCAGTGGGAAACCGATGTGTTATATTATTTGAAATTGGAAAAATCAAATACTCAGTTAGAGGATCCGTACAGACTTTTTTCAAAACATGGCAGGATCTAATCAGTAATATTTTAAAATAAGTTCATAAAGCACAGAGAATTTATTAATTTAGGTATGTTTACAAGCCTTGAATTTAACGCCGTTTGGCTTGCTCTCTCTCACAGGGGTGGGGATCGATCTGTTCTTAACTCAATTTTTCTTTTTGTAAAAACTTGATTGCTTTGTATGGATTGCAATAAAATTTATAAAAAAAAAAAATGACATTAATAAGCATATTGTCTTAGAGCAGGATATGATGTGTGCTGTAGACATAAATCACAAACCTTAAAAATTACCTATAGGTTCATCACAAACTACACTATGAGCTACATTACTTCAGCAAAGAAAAACAAAGCTTGAAAAAACATAAAAAAGTCCAAGTCCACATAATGTAAGACAGAATACATTAATATTATATTTGCAAAATGCAGCAGCTTAAAGGACAAACTCTATAAAACACAGAAAACATAAAGAAGCCTAAATTAATTTGTCAATTTAAACTGGAATGTCTTCCAAGGCTATATGACATATGATTATTTAAAAAATATGCTGGTTCTCTCAAACTCAAATTTAACATGCCATGTAAATAAAAAAAGCAAATGTTAAGTTTTTCCATTTGTGATAGAAAACTAAACTATATCATGTGTTTTTAACTTACACTAGATCTAGTAAAAATAACAGTGAAATTAGTATATACAGGAATAAAACTGATGTCTTTGTGAAATACATAATAAACTAAAGCAAAAAATACAACATGAAGACAAACTAAAACTAAACTGAATTTTCAAAGTAAGATCATAAATAATACAGAAATCAAAATTAGTATAATAGTATATTAGTATTACTATAATAACAATAATACATCATACTACAAAGCAAAACGGATGACAGTGTCTGTTACTAAATCCTAAGCCCAGAGCTGACCTGTGGCAATTTTTTGGTGTGTACAAACAAAAACAAATTTGGACCTTTGTCTGAAAGAAAAAAAAATTAAATAATTTTGCATTTTTATATCATATAAATAAATAGTTTCCATTCTGATAAAAACGGCAAAACTACAAGATCACATAAGATTTACAATTAGGGTGGCAACAACAAACAACCTCACTACTGAAAAAAGCAATGTAAAAATGCAATAATACTTTGCCACTTAGTGCCAGTAACCACAGCAGCGGCATGCTACAATATGAAATAAGAAAATTGCAATGACTGTGTGTTTATGATGATGCTTTAAATAATTTAAATTTGTAGTCTGATAACATAAAGAACATAATGAAATAGTAGATCCTTCCAGTTTTGTGTGGACCAGTAAAACACCCTTCATGGCCCGGTGTCTGGAAACCTCTGTTAAAAAAATAAATTAATTAATTTAAAAAATTTTGCATTACTTTGTCACAGAAGATGATGGCATGTGAAACCTTTAAAAATATCGCATCACTGCGATGTGGAAAATATGACATTTGTATTGCCTATGAGAGAAATGGATGAAGAAAAGCACTACCACTTTTGTATGTCAGCATTTAAGGTTGATGATATGCTTCACTCTATCAAACATTGAAACGCAAACATTGATCCTGTTGGATCTGCAATGCCTCTTGCAACGGTAGAATCCCCACTTATGTTCTCTGAAATTTTCTGGTTGCATGGATGTATCTGTCTCAAATTTGATCCGATTTCATCTGGCATGTTTCCACATCTACTTTCAAAGTGCTGGCTATTTGATGCCAGGTATTATGACAGGCATGTTTGTCATTATGGAGATGTTGATAGTAAAAAATTATGTCAACGTCACATACCAAAACTTGTAAACACATGCCACCCAACTTTTTGCTCGTACTGCAACACATGTAAGTATCTCATTCATTTCTGACGACGTGCTCAGAAGACAAGTCAAAAGAGCTTTGGGAACACGTTGCAGACATGATGCTTGCACATAACCATTCTGAGCGTCAAGTATAAATCTGGCCTTAGGCAATGAGTATCTGTGCAGTAGTAAAATGATTCATTTATCTACATGAACAACTTCAACAGCCCACATCACATCTACTTCTTTAGTACTGTGTCAGAACTTTCTGCTTCAAGTCCAACAATAAAGTAAGAACTCACCCTCCGGAATATCATAACCTAATGTGACTAACGTCATATGTAAACAAAACGGCGAGTAGTCTTTCAGCTTATAACCTAATGACTCTTCCTAATCTTCAGCCTGCTAGAAAGTGCTGTGATTTTCAGATAATTCACTGATGTGCATAACATCTAGCTCTAACCAGCATCCTTTGATTTCCATATCAAACAAAATATATAGAATACAGAGAAACATAAGCACATTATATATGAGGCAGACCTGCTGGTCCACAGATCAGTTGTGGTTGAAAAGGAAGGCTTCTGTGTAAGACTATTAATTACATTACTTTTTATTTCAATGTAAAGTACAGGGATTTCAGTGCATAAGAAATAGTTTCTTAAAGAAAGAAAATATCTGTTATTCAGTTACTGCACAAGCTGCTGAAATAAAGTTTTTCAACAGTATATACAGGTACAGTACTTGATCCCTGCATATGTATTCTTCAACTGCCCTGTTTAATCTCTTGGCCTCTGGTGATTTTTTGTCATACTTTTTACGTTGTGCAAATACAGCTGGTAGGGTAGGCTATGACTGTAATTGTTAAGAACTGTTCATCTCTTCTTTCTGATAATAGGACAAACCATTTAGTTGTATTTGCAACATGTATATTTTAAGAAAATAAATGTTACCTACATCTTAAAAAATGTACAGTATTATGTCAGTCAAAACATAAACAATATTAAATAACATACAGCCATTGTAATCACGTTCGAAACCACTAAATAAAACTTTTAACCATTAAATTAAACGTTATAAATTATTACATAGCATTGTATAAATTATCACACAGCATTGTATTTTAAACAAAAAGTATTCTTTAAACATCTACTTATAAAGTAGATAAGAACAGAGCACATATTCATCACTTTTACATGCCTTTTATATATTATGTTAAATTTAGGACTGGGATTCGATTAAAAAAATTAACTAATTAATCACATAAATGTATATAATTAATCGTAATTAAATGCATCTAACATTAAAACATGTAATTATAAAATTAATACATTAATCATGAAGAAAATACACACACAATTACAAATTTAATGTAGAATCTACACAAAGGAATTAAAAAATAATTAATGGCATAATTTACACTTGTACAATGACCACAGAGAAATGGATGGAAAACACTGCTCTACCAACACCTTTGCTCCTTGCATGCTAAAAAAGATCTCTGCAGCTGCTATCTCACTTAGAAACTGACACTTTGCATTACCTGGATGGTTGTGTTGTGTTCTTTGCATACTGTAAGTTAGCGAAGATACTGCAAACCTGAATCATGGATAGAGATAATCATTAAACTTCTACTTCGTAAAATTTTGTCATTATATTAGCTGTAAGCTAGCTGGCAGACTAGTGAATTAAATACAGAGGTTCTAGAGACTTATTTTGGTTTTAGTGCCACTCAAAGATAACTTATTTAGCACTTACAGTATGTGATATAACATCGATTTGATCTTCTTACAGAAACATGAAATAAAAGAAAAAAAAAAGCATAATTTTTACCTTCACAACTTTTCTCTAGCATTACACCAGGGCTGTCATAAACACCCTCCCCACCCCATTCCATTCCTGTGCACCTATGTCAGTATGTATAAATCATGAAAATGAACACCACTGCTATCTATTAACATATGGAATATCATTATGAACAGTGTAATATGAAATGTTAAATGATTAAATAAAATTTTATTTCATAGAATTTTTAAAGATAGCATATAAATATAGTACTGGATATGTATGTAATTCTTTAGGTACACAATCTATATATATAATTCACTAAGGCAAGACAACCATGAAAAGCACGCCGGAAGGGGCGTGGATTCACTAAGCCGAGAAGTGAGGCACCTATGGCGCACGCAGGAAGGAGCCACGCCCACCAACTCCAAGCCCATTGGATATGACGACAACTCGCAGGGCCACGCCCACCAAGTCGGACGCGAGGACACAGAAAAAGTGGCGTCATTTAGATTTGTCTGTCGTGGAGGCCACATGCGGTGCAGGTCAGGTTAATGTCATGTTCATGTCATGCACCTCCGAGCTATGTTGACTGTTCATAGAGGCATGTTTCTCGCGGAGGTGAATCGCCATATGCAGCGTATGAAACGGTTTGCGAGGGGTATCTCATGGGATCTTTAAAACAATCCTTTACAACTGAGGTTAAAACACAATGAAGTAAGCAGTCTACGAGTTTTCGGTTACAACGCATGACCGCTTGCACCATAGCAAACTGTTTTACACACTACATACAGCAATTCCCATCCGCAACAAACATGCGTCTTCTTAGATGCTCTTGCAGGAACACGGAAGACTTTTCCTGCCCACCAACACTCCTTTTTCACCGGCCCGCGTCTACCCTCACTCTCTAGACATTCACACTGCCTGCCCATGTGCCCGGACGCAAAAACTCACCGACCACCCAGTTAGCCCCTTTCGTCTGTGCTAGGAGTCCACATGCACGTCTAAGCCACGTTGACTTTTCATTATTCTTTTCGGTTTCGACACCAACCGCGTCCACCATGAAAAACCATGCGAAAGGAACAACGAAGCCCCGCCCACAAACTCTACCCCTCCTCCCACGTGCTCAGGAACGCACCTCAGACCACTGCCCGCCAAATCAAACAGCTCATCAAACACACACTCACTCGCTTTGGTCTGTGCTGCGGTCCAAACCCAGCTGTGAGCCATGTTGATTATTCTTTTGCCCTCCATGGCTGCCGCTTCAAATGTATTTCAAGGAAACAACACTTCTTTCAATGTTATAGAAATTCCTGCTTCAGGTAACTGTTTGTTTCTGTCAGTTGGGTTTTTTTGGAGAAATGTCATTGATGAAACTGTTGCTCATAGCAAACTGTTTTACACGCTACATACAGCAATTCGCATCCGCGACAAACATGCGTCTTCTTAGATGCTCCTGCACTTTGTACACACCCCCCTCCCACCGTGGTCGGGTGTCTTGGTGGATTATATATAGAAAGGCAGCCAAAACCGCACAGAGCAATGAAAAGTCTACGTGAGTCACAGGTAGGGTTACCACTTTTAATGCAAACAAATAAGCGGTCGGCGTCCAAATTCTTAGAGGGACAAGTGGCTTTCAGCCACGTGAGATTGAGCATTAACAGGTCTGTGATGCACTTGTATGTCCGTTACTGCACGCACGCTACACTGAATGGATCAACGTGTGTCTACCCGGTGTGGGTAAGCCGTTGAACCCCATTCGTGATGGAGACCGTGGCTTGTAATTGTTCCTCACGAACGAGAAATTCCCAGTGCGTGCGGGTCATACGCTCGCACTGATTACGTTCCTGCCCTTTGTAACCCATCCCCCCCCGGTCGGGTGACTTGGTGGATTATATATAAAAAAGCACCCAGAACCGCAAAGAACAATGAAAAATCAACGTGGAAACCGACTGAGGCGGTGTTTGGAAAATTACCAGTCAACGTGACTCACAGGTGCGTGTGGACTGTACAAAGACAAAAGCGACTCAGGTATGGAGTTGGGGGCGGGCACATAAGCGGGTAGTGCGTACTGAACGAGCGCCATTCAACCCCGTCCTTCGCTTTGAAAGGAGAAGGCGCTCCTCTGGTTTTCAGTCATGGACAATTGTATGTTGCTTCGTAGCGTACATTGTTGCAATGTTACTTTTCTTGGTGGTTTATTAAATTACGGATTTTTCAAATGTTTATTTTTTCCTCCGTGCTTAAAAATCATTTAAAAAGCGGCCTGATTATGCGGCGTATGCTACGCCACGGGTTGGCTAGTTATTTATATTACTGTTTCATAAAGTTAAAAAAATAAATGAAAATGTACACTAACTGGGGAAATGATGCACCAAAGGGAGACATTTTATAGCATAGCATGTCTGGAGTAACCTTATGCCAATATTAGTGCAAGACAAAAAAAGACTGTTCTTTTACAATCTAATGTCAGTGTTTGTTTTCAAATAAGAATTTTTTCATAAATTATATTTGAATAGTGATATTTGACCTGACAGTTTTAATATAAATTCAATCACTGAAACAAACACACTATCAGTTTTAGGACATATAGACTATATGCTACTTAATTGCTTGTGAACATTCAAATTTACATATACCAAGTAGAAGCCTGTGTGGGCTAATGGCAAAAACTTTTTTCCCTAGCCAGCTCTTCATTTTGTTTGTGATGTGGATGTAAGGCTGCCTTGGCCATTCTGTCTGTCCCTTCTTTTTCCACATCCACAGCCACTTCAACAGAGGCAAAACCTTTTGAGACAAGTAACAGAAGTTGCTTTCTGATGTGTAGAACCTTGGTAAAAATGATATTCGACAATTTGCCCCGTGAGCACATTTATACTGGTGTACTGTGAACTACTCTTTAACATCAATTTATTTCTTGTGTAGCCCAAAATCACACAAGGAATGCCACAATGGGCTTTAACATGTCATGTTTTTGACATAGGATACAGAGGATTCAGAGAAGAGAAACAGAATAGAGGGAGGATTTGTAACAGTTAATGCAGTAAATACCATACCTTATTTGAAGACAAATGCTGACAATCTATTTTAAATGAACAGTCTTTTTTAAAATCTTGTTTTAATATCAGCATCATATTATGCCAGACATACTACATTGCCATACTTCTGCATTTTGCATATTATTTCCACAATCAGAATTTTTATCATTTTCAATTGTTAGTTTGAATTGTCATTTATAAAATGGCCAGATTTTTCTACCATACTACTCTGCTTTTTGTTTAATGGGTGTACTAACAACTGCTTTTAAACAAGTCTTTAGTGCCTTAAAAATACATTTTGCCCAGATCCACTTCTGTTTCACTCTTGAACCAGAGATCCTTGTTTTGCTGTTGCTTTGTATTAAAACAGTTAAGCATCCACCATAGCAAACAATACTTGGTTTCCTTTCTCATTAATCATAAAGAGAAATAACTAACATATTTATGATTCAAATAAATCAACATTTAAAGAGCATTTTCAGGGTCAGGAACGTTCGGGTCATGAACATGTCGAACCACGTACAAATCGGGTTACGACCAAAAAGTTCGGAAACTTTTGCATCTGTTCATGACCACACACTCGCGTGTCAAATAAGCGAGTTTCCCTTCCGGTTTGTATGCGCCAATAATTTCTGCACATATTCAGTCTCTCCCTGTGCATTCTTTGTGCAGCGAGCGAGAGAGAGAGAGAGAGAGGAGAGAAGAGAGGGCTGGCCGCTTAAGGCCAAGAAGGCAGTTAAAGAATGCACCGGGCTTGTTTTTAAAAAGACTGATTCGAGTTGTATTTAATGAAGACTTTTTTCTATTGAATTTTAACCTCCACTTCACTTCTGTTTACAGTGATCGGTTCGTAGCATGCATTGTTGCAATGTTACTTTTCTTGGTTGTTTATTAAATTACGGATTTTTCAAATGTTCATGTTTTCCCTGTGCTTAAAACTCATTAAAAAAAAGTGTTTACAGCGATCAGTTCATAGTGGGCATTGTTGTAATGTTACTTTTCTTGGTTGTTTATTAAATTACAGATTTTTCAAATGTTCATGTTTTTCCCTGTGCTTAAAACTCATTAAAAAAAGTGTTTACAGCAAGCGGTTCGTAAGGCTATAGCGTGAATTCTTGCAATGTTACTTTTCTCTGTTCAAGGTTTTCTCAGTGTTATTCAATGTTTTTACATTTAGTTTAATATTACGCTGTGCATTCTATGGTGTAATTAACTATTTTTGTGCTTAAAAATATTTTAAAAAATATATTTAGATACAAATCGTACGGTCTGGAATGGATTAATTGTATTTACATACAATCCTATTGGGGAAATTACAAGGTTTAGTTATAGAAAAAATGTGATTAGATTTTTTAACAGATTTGCATTTAAAGCAGACTAATAAGAAAAGTAAATATTTGTGGCATTGCAGATTGTATATATTTTGGTAGATTCACACGTATACTGTACAGTAATACCTAATGTATTACTGTATTTGGAACCTGATGGCTTAATACATAATTCCTAAATCAAAGGTAAAATGAAAAATAAGTATTAAGCTTTGATGTGTTATATTTTGCTGCATCTGTAAACGGGGAAAGAATCCCATTTAATTAATCATGTACATTATTCATTGACCACCAGTGCCCTGGTCTAAAAACATATCAAATTGGGTTTACTGTGCACACTCGATCTACCTCCCACAATTTTCTTTTTTTTTTTAAACTATAACCTACAATTTTTGTAATTTCTTTAAAAACTGTGTATTAGTTTTTACTTAGTAGCAGAATATTTAAGTGAGGAAGTAATACTTAAAGATAATTTATAGTATAACATTTAATGCATTCAGTAACTCCATTTGTGAAAGGTGAACAAACACCCAGTGTTGCAATTTATATGAAAAATAGATTGGTACTGACATTCGATCTTTTGCACCCAAGGTCCAGGGTGAGGGTTACTGAAGTAACAAGTGCATTTACTGTGTTTAATCAGAATAATGTAGCCTTGCTAAACATCATTGGGTGCAGACTTAAAAAAAAAAAACATAGCCTAAGTAGGCCAAACCTTCAGGAAATAACTCAGCAAACAAGATCATAGGCAAACACAGCAACTTCTCTGCAAAAAACACGTTTTTGATGTCGTCCTACAGGTTGGGGTCCTGGGTTACTGCCCTTGCTATAATCCAGTTATGGTTTTACTTTAGAGGAAACAGGATGAACTACTGTATATTTAAGCTTTGGATCTTACTTACAGGTGTACTATACAAAGCAACCCTTTGACATATATTTTTTACGTTTTTTAGTTCATAATCCAATGTATGATTTTTTGGTGTTATCTTAGTGTATAATACATTATAATTTTAAGTTAGAATGATCAATAAATGTATAAATTAACATCAACAATAAGTTAAACGACAGATGGGAGCACTTTTAGTGTTAACTGTATTTGTACAGTCTGGATTCCAGCTACTTTATTAATTTTTAAGTCAGTTTATACATTTTTTGTATAGTCTTTGTATTTTTCCTTTTAAATTCAGAACCTCACTGAATTCAGTTTTACTTCCATTTTTTATACTTAGTTTTTGGACATTTACTTTTATTTTACCATGATATTTTATGTTTACATCAATGGAATTTTGCTTTTTTTTTTTTTTAAAGTTTTTTTATTAGGTTCCCATTGGAAAGACACAGCCATCTATTATTAGTGGGATGTACTCAGAGGTTGCAATACATGATGTCATTTGCAGACTGGTTCTGATGGAACTGCAGCATCCAAAGCATCCAACATTCTGAATAATCTCTTATCAAAAATTATTCATCTGTCTCATATTTTGTTTTGTTAGGGACCCTCTGCTAGTTTAGATTTTTGACCATACATTTTGACTTTAAAGTTTGCTTTGTGTTTTTATTTTAGTGCCTAAATATTGTGTACTGGTTTTGACCTTCTGCATGTCTTTTTGACCTTGATTTGTCCCAGTCCTAATCAAGATAAGAAACAGTATCATTCAGGTGTTGTAATTATAATCAGAGTTATCACTTTTGTCACTTTAGTGCAAATGCAATTTGTTTTTGCACTTATTTTAAATAATTAAATCATTGATGTCATTTTGTGTATGATTTTTGTTTGGTAAGGTTATCATCATTTGGGGGCATAGCCACATTGTTTACGGTTATTAAGACTGTTGGTGGTCATTTGAGAAGACAGCCAAATAATGTATTGTGTCACCTTGGCCTATCTATAAAATAGCACCACATAACAAATAAAAGATGGCACCACATAACTTCTGGCATCCATATGTAGGATCAAACTACTATTTACTTTTTCTCTTTCTTCCTGGTGTGAGGAGAGCTAAAAGGCACTTCCTAGAAGATTTAGAGCTAGGATATTTGCTTCGTTTCCTTGACTTACAATTGGTATTGTCTGCTTTCTCTCACTCTGTAATCTGATCCCTCTCTCAACATTTTCCTGGTTGCACTTGTGTGTTGTGCCTTTTTAGCAGTATTCTTAACTCCAGTAAGATCAGTTTTCTCTGCATTTTATTATACCTTGAACATTACCAGATACAATGGTGTACTGGCATGGTGCAGGCTGGCATGTCATGTGCCAGAATTACTAGGACGGATTGGGCTGCTCCAACAGACAGGTAGGGCAGATGACTGCCTTGTTCTTGTCAGCCTCATGTAATAAAATCACAGCAGGACTGACCAATCAGACTCAGATATGTAAGTGATTGTTTCATTTTATTTTTGCCCCAAAGCAGTATTACCTGTTTACTAATAGTTTGTATCAGTCTTTGGACTTTGGGATGGTTATCTGTATCCTAGACAAATCTGGAGCAAGTAGTGCTGCCAATATCTTATCTATATTTTGTTGGCAGAAGAAAATTATGAACCAGTAAAAATACATAAAATTGTTAAAAAAAAACAAACTCTGAAACAGCAGAACAACGTAATATTCTCAAGTCTGCTTAATCCAATTCAAGTTTATATGTGGCTAAGCCTATCCCTGCAGCTCTGTGTACAAGACAGGAACCAAATCTGGCTGTCAGGCCAGCACATTCAAGCCACAAAATGGAAACTTCAAAATCATCACAAATCTTTTACCCACCTTGATATTCCTACACTACATTGTTAGTGTATTGAATAATCTTGCTCAAGTGGAAGAATCCTCTAACATTTTGTGAGGTCTGTTTACAGGCACAGCCATTTTGTTGCATTGTCAGCATGTAATCAGCAAGCATGTAGCATCGTTACACCATTATTGTTTGACTAACTATAGAATGGTTGTTCAAGTTTCTGGAAAATGTGTTTCTGCCAATGTTTCTTTTTACCCCCTGTAGTTTTAATCAATATGAGGAAGCGTAACATAATTGGCTTTTCGTTAGCTGTCTGCATTGGGTATGGTTCTGGCTTTTAATGTTGTTTAAGATTTATGAATATTAACTCTTTCTCAAAGTTGTTGGATAGATTGTATTTTGATTGGGCTAATTTTTCAGCTTTCCTTTATAGAAATTTGTATTAGATTGCTGAATTATAACTCATATAATGCATATATCTTAAAATAAATAAAATTTAATTAAAATAAAAGTTTCAATTGAATATATAGCTTCTGTGTTGTTATCAATATGCCCTTCACTACAGTATCAATTCAGCAAGTTATATGAACAAAAATAATAGGCATGGCTGTATATTTACCAGGGTCCTAATGTATAAAACTTGCTTATGCTCTGTAAGTGTTCATAAGCAATTTCTTGTGCAAAACTTGGGATTATTAAAACACAAATATGATGTGAAAATTGGCTTAAAGTTATGAAAAGTTTCAACATTCCGTTAGCCCTACACAGATTTTTCTAGATGCTCCAGACAGCAGGGCAATAAAGTGAACAAAAAAATTCTCATTTCATTGCACATTTCAAAAATACATCAATCACATTCTGATATCCTGTCCATTCATTCACCCAACCATTTTCTAAACATGGTTGTTCTAATGCTATAATGGAACAGGGATTGCATGATTTTTGTGTGATGCTCTCTGTAACATAGGTTCTAGTGTAGCACACAACTCCAAGAGGATGGCTTTAAGGTGTCTAAATAGACTTATAAGCCTGTAATCATCATAAAAAGAACTCAGATACCATTAATGATAGTTAAATGGCAGAAAACACTGTGTTTTTAAGTTTGTCTACATATTACAATTGTGGCAAAATAAGCATTCTTTTTTTAAGAAGTTGGAAAATGTACGCATAAAGCAACATTCAGGTGTGACTTAATTTTAAAATTGGAGTATTTTCTGTTACTTATTTGTCTCATCAAAGAGACAGACATCACATTTTTTCTTATTTTTTAGATACTTTGTCACTGTGTAACATGTGAATTTAGATTTGGGTAGCATGCTGCTGTTTGCACAGGCAGGCATAAGTCACAGCCACACACACTAACTTTTAATCAGTCATGCTGACTACTGAGGATCTGTTTCCCAACAGGAGTGTCTTTTGGTTGTGTGACTGAGGAAAATACTGTATACAACAAATTCAAGTTGAAATAGCCTTGTGAGCTAAATCTGAAACAGTATACTAACCTGTAATTGAAACTGTACAGAGTATTTCTGTGTTTTAAGGATTGGCAATGTAAATGTGAGAGTTGCTTTGGACAGAAACGATTATAATATTTGTTCCATCCTCTAAACTCACTTATCTAAGACAGCGGGCAGCTGTACCTTATTTTAGCAATATTCTGGTACAGTAGCAGAAGCCTACAAAGAGCTTGTTTCACTACTAAACATTCATACAGAAACAAAGGACCATGTTCATAAGTAGCTTGTTGCAATAAGTGCACATCCACTGTACTCCCTCTATTCCCTTTTGTTTCCCTTTATAAATCAGATATTTTTGGCCACATGCCATTTTTACCTTTCTTGTACAAGCAAGGTTTCATACATAAGGCCCCAGAAGGTTTTCAAGTATATGTATTATGATGGGTTTCAATTATTTTCCTGCATACTGTGAAGTGAAAAATAAAATATCCGTTGCTAAAACTAGTAGATTTCCTAACCACCACTCACTAATTACTGTACTTTGGAAACATGTTAGTTTCAAACAAAACTCTTTTGATTTAAATTAACTGAACTGCATTTTTGTCCTGCTTATCATAAGCACCAGCATAAATGTTGGTAATTTACACACCAATAATAAAAGGTCAATTTTTTCAATTAAATTTACACTTCTAAAATGCTCATCTCTACTCTAAATGCCTTCTCTAAACTGAATGTATACATGTACATTGTCATGGACAAATATTCTATTCTAGTTTAAATTTTGATTTTCAGATGCTTTCAGGATCTCTGAAAATGGATTACGTTTTATAGATAATTGGAAAGATATACAGTATATTACAGAAGAGGCAACACACATCTTTGGATGACTTTTTCACATAAAACTGTATGTTAAAATCTTTTTTGTGAGATACAAAGTACTTAATACATGCTCAGTGCATTTAATTTTATTTTAAGAAAAAAAGCAAACTTTAAATCCTTTTTGTGTGCACTGAGCAGCAAATGAACAGCTTACTCTTTTTCATCTCAAAATTATAGACTAGTGCTGCCCATGTATAAAATGATGTGGAAAAGTGACATATCACATGGGGTAAGTCAGAAAATTCCAATAACATGTGAATGCTGCAAATATGCAGTCGTATTCCAAATGAAAAACCTGATGGAAGAGTGTAATCAAGTCAGTGTTGGCTTCCTACCATAATATAAGGGAAGAAAGACATTTAGCAATAGTAAACCAGGGTGTGTTTCACACATGCAGCAGTAAGAGCACAGTTACGGTTCTGATGAATTTTACTGTAAGATACTACAAAGCTTTAAGGGAATAATAATTTTGAGCTAATGTTTATGTCTCTAGAATCAATTTCCCCTATACTTTTCATTTAACACCTCATATAAGTTCATTCCTGAATTTGCAGAATTATTTTAAAAGAAGACTAGACACTATGTTTTGTAAAGCAAGGTGATACAGTTTTGATAATGATAAGAAATAGTAACAATGCTTCAACAACAGTCTTAAAAAATAAATAATATAAATCAAAATTTGAAAAATATAAACAAAATTTCTTCCATTATGGAAGAAAAACACATTATTGGCATAATAAAAGTACAGTATATGTACAAAAAGGAAAAATCACAGATCACAATGCCCACTTCCCAAGTATAACATTCAAGAAAAAAAAAATAAAAATAAAATATGCAGAAAACTACCTACACATTTAAAGATAAAGTTTATCTGAATGCTTTCAGCATGAAACAAAAGTACATCTACATGAAACTTTTTCCAGATGATTCCTCATAAGCGGATTCTTTGAAAGTATGAAATGGGTTTATCATTCCTCAGTTAATACCTGCTATATTTGATTTGGACCAATTTATAGTATGGATTGAAATGAATGTCATTAAGTGTGATCTGCCAGTTGTCTAATAAACTACTGACAGTATTACTGACCATAGTTGCAGGTGTATAAAAAAAGCAGACTTTCAAGTAATTTCAAATTCCACTCCTTTGGTTGATTTTATGCATCAGGTATGTTCAATATGTTATTTTGCACATGCATAAACATTGAAAGTGCAGCATCAATAATAACCAATAAAGGAGAATTCTATTTCTAGTAACACACACTCTCCAAGCCCAAAAGAACACATGTACACACAAGGATGTACATATGAGTTTTGGAACAGAATTATGCTATTAGAAAAATGTGTTGACCCCATGAAGAAACAAAACCACAACTTCCAAAATACCTATTTAAAAATAGTACATTCCATACAATGACTGTTTGCTTGTTTAAATAGTCCTAAATAAACATAGAACAGTTACAGTGTATAGCTTTTATTTCTTTTCCCAAACTTACTGACTATGAGTTAGATAAAACACAGCACATTTAAACATGATTTATTTTTTGTCTTTGTATTTTTTATTTAAGCACAGCAATATCTTACTATGGTTAATAACAATACTTAAAGAACGTATATTGTGATAACTTGGACTAAAAAGAAGTTGCCAAAGTGGCAAAGGGAGGTAAAGGACAATAATAAGAGCCCAGGAAGGCCCTAGGGCAGTGGTTCTCAAATTCAGTCCTGGGGACAACCCACGGCTACAGGTTTTTGTTCTAACCAGTTTCTCAATCAATCATTTTTACGTTTAATTAATTATGTTGTTTAGATGACCTATTTTTTCCCTTTATTGTGCTATATGGTTTTGAGACATGGACACTATCCAGCGACCTGAGATGAAGACTGGACTCCTTTGCTACCGTGTCTCTGGGGAGAATCCTTGGGTACTGCTGGTTTGACTTGTGTTGAATGAGGCACATCACTTGCATCATGAAGGAGCCTTAGTTATGGCACTATGGCCGTGTGGAAAGATTCCCTGAAGGGGATACTCGCAGGATACTCATTGTTGAGGACCCGAGTGGCTGGGCCAGGCCAAGGTGACACCCACATAACACCTGGCTATGACAGATAAAGGGTCATTTCCACAGGGTGGGATTGGACCGTGTGTCTGCCTGGGAGGGGTTGCCATCCAGGATTCCAAGCTGTTTCATTGTGTGGTGGGTGCAGCAACCTGCTGTACAAGTGCATGCTTCCCAACCTGACTTGACCCGATTTTACATTTAAAAAAGTGAGGTATCAGATTTACACTTATAGACATACAGTGCATCCGAAAAGTATTCAAAGCACATCACTTTTTCCACATTTTGTTATATTACAGCCTTATTCCAAAATGGATTAAGTTAATTTTTTCCCTCAGAATTCTACATACAACACCCCATAATGACAACGTTAAAAAAGTTTACTTCAGGTTTTTGCAAATTTATTAAAAATAAAAAAACTGAGAAATCACATGTACATAAGTATTCACAGCCTTTGCTCAATACTTTGTTGATGCACCTTTGGCAGCAATTACACACCTATCCATGGCCAGTTTCGCCCATTCCTCTTTGCAGCATCTCTCAAGCTCCATCAGGTTGGATGGGAAGCGTCCGTGCATAGCCTTTTTAAGATGTCTATAGAGATGTTCAATCGGATTCAAGTCTGGGCTCTGGCTGGGCCACTCAAGGACATTCACAGAGTTGTCCTGAAGCCACTCCTTTGATATCATGGCTGTGTGCTTAGGGTCGTTGTCCTGCTGAACGATGAACCGTCGCCCCAGTCTGAGGTCAAGAGCCCTCTGGAGCAGGTTTTCATCCAGGATGTCTCTGTACATTGCTGCAGTCATCTTTCCCTTTATCCTGACTAGTCTCCCAGTTCCTGTCGCTGAAAAACATCCCCACAGCATGATGCTGCCACCACCATGCTTCACCACAGGGATGGTATTGGCCTGATGATGAGTGGTGCCTGGTTTCCTCCAAATGTGACGCCTGGCATTCACACCAAAGAGTTCAATCTTTGTCTCATCAGACCAGAGAGTTTTGTTTCTCTTGGTCTGAGAGTCCTTCAGGTACCTTTTGGCAAACTAAAGGCGGGCTGCCATGTGCCTTTTACTAAAAAGTGGCTTCCGTCTGGCCACTCTACCATACAGGCCAGATTGGAGGATTGCTGTAGAGATGGTTGTCCTTCTGGAAGGTTCTCCTCTCTTCACAGAGGACCTTTGGAGCTCTGACAGAGTGACCACCAGATTCTTGGTCACCTCCCTGACTAAGGCCCTTCTCCCCCGATCGATAAGTTTAGATGGCCGGCCAGCTCTAGGAAGAGTCCTGGTGGTTTCGAACTTCTTCCACTTACGGATGATGGAGGCCACTGTGCTCATTGGGACCTTCAAAGCAGCAGAAATTTTTCTGTAACCTTCCCCAGATTTGTGCCTCAAGACAACCTGACTCAGAGGTCTACAGACAATTCCTTTGACTTCATGCTTGGTTTGTGCTCTGACATGAACTGTCAACTGCTTTCTCAATTTTTTTATTTTTAATAAATTTGCAAAAAAAAAGTAAATTTTTTTCACGTTGTCATTATGGGGTGTTGTGTGTAGAATTCTGAGGAAAAAATTAATTTAATCCATTTTGGAATAAGGCTGTAACATAACAAAATGTGGAAAAAGTGATGCGCTGTGAATACTTTCTGGATGCACTGTAGCTGTATTTTTTCCATATCCTTAAGTGCTTACTTTGTTTTGTTGATATTTAATCCACATTTGTGTGAATTTTGCTTTCTTAAATGTTTCTGAATACTGGCAATTAATAATGAGCCGGACAGACAACAGCGCAAGTGACTCTGTAAGGAACAACTACTCAGTGTTACCCAATTTTTTGTTTACTAGTAAACAGCTGTCTAAATAACCAGAACATGAAACAATAAAAAAAAATATAAGGAAAAATAATGAATTCATACCCAAATAAATTCTTGCTTCATTCAGTAAAAATATAGCATAATTGGCAAAAAACAGAAATTGTGAAGTAAAACTTGCTTAATTATAGTAGGAAACCAATTAAGAGAAGAAATGGGTTGGGACAAAAACTTGCAGCCACCTGTGAGGGGGTCCCAATACTGAACTTGAGAACCACTGTCCAAGGAGAAGGAAGAGAGAATGCACTGCTACTGATGGTAGTGATTGGCATGTCAGTATGAAAAAATGACAAACTAGGGGGAAACATGACATACCCATTTAAAAAGTACCCTGAATGTAATCACTCCTTGGGTACTGTTGAAAGAGTGAAATCAAGAGAAACAGCTACATTGTATGCAGAGAATTCTCTCAGAGCAATACATGGAAGCAAGTGGTTCATGTCAGGAATATACAGACACCTTCTCTTTATTACAACAGGCTGGATCCCAGATGGCTGCTAAGACTGCCTGGCCCTTTAAATGATGAGTTAGGGCTCAGAATGACAGAGATCCTAGTTTCAACTGAGAGAATATTTGGAAACCAATGTCAAATCTACATTCTGAGTGTCCTAGACACCAAAAATGATTCAAGGGATGACACTAATGGAAAAGGTGGATCTGATCTAAAGGCCACTTCCTGTTAGTAGCTGACTTAATACAGGACGAAAAGGGTAAGTCTCCACAGGACTAAGAGGTAAGCCTCTGCATACATTACTAGAGAAGATCAAATGAGTAAGCTAGCATACCAATAAATGTTTTATAGGTTAATTTGACATATGAATATACCATATGTAAAAATATTATGAGCATCTGAGAAACGGAGAACAAATTAACAATATAAGGTCCAACAGGATTATCAAAATAAGGTGATCACAATTGTACATTTTGAAAATTCTTATAGTAATATAATTTTTTCAAAACATGGCAAGATCTAATCAGTAATATTTTAAAATAAGCTCTTAAAGCACAGAGGAAGCAGTTATTTCTGTATGTCTTTGTCTTCTCCATTCATCTCTATTGGCTTATTAAACTTATTAATTTAGGGATGTTTATAAGCCTTAAATTTTACGCTGTTTGCCTTACTCTCTCTCTCAAGGGTGGGGTTCGATTTGTTCTCAATTCTACTTTTTGTAAAAATTGATTGATTTGTATGGAATGATTGCAAAAAATTAATAAAATTAAAAAAAAAATTCTTATAATTTAGGAAAAAGTCATTACTTAATATGTCAAACAATCATTATATTCAAAAGTAGTTATGATATTTTTCTCTGTTCATCATGACATGTATAATGTGCATATTACATTAAGTTTGGTATCAGATAGATAAGAGAATTGTTTTCAGTCTTGTGTGGTTTTCAGGCTAATAGAATTTGATGTACCAAGACTTCACCTGTACATACTTATATTATTCCAGTAGTTGCTTTGTTAAAAATAAGTCAACTTGTAGGAAAAAACTTTCTTAGATGGATGCTACACTAAATTATTACCTGAAAACTTGCAATCAGACCAGAAAAAAAGGAAAACAAAACAAAACATACCTGGTTCCTCCATGTGAGCTATTATCCAGTTAAATGCCACCTCTGCTCCCATATTTCCAGTGTAGTAAACTGCCTTTCTACAGGCTTCCAGGGGAAAACCCATTTCAGCAAGTTGCATAACTGCCGAGTCATCAATTTCAGGAGCTGAAACAACAATATTAGTACTTGCTTAGGTTTAGCAGTAGTAAAATGAGTGAACAACTAATTTGTGTAAATGAACTGTACCAAATCCATACAAAAGGTAAATACTGTACATACTACCTAATTCAATACTACAAAAAGAGAAACTGCTTAATTAAATAGAAAGAGATGGAGGAGAATTCTACATTACAATAGATATACTATTATAAGCATTAGAAGGTGATATTGTTTTAAAAATAATACTAATTACTAATTTCACTTACATTAAAAAGTATAGAAAAGAAAAAAGTTCTAATCATATGATTTTGTTCATCAATATCAACTAACTATATTTTGCGTTTACTGTACTTATGTCGTTTTGTGATAATATTAAAAGGAAATATATGAGCACTCTATATATGAATTTTGAATTGTAAGATACCATTCAAAGTAATAAATTTCATGTACTAGTAAATTATATTGTTTACAATATGTGTTGCTTTGCAAGCACTGTTGTTCTGTGTTTTTCTACTTACATTATATAGTTTGACTTTCATTTCCTTTTTACACAGGTGGCTGAAAAATGATGAGGGAGAGCCATGGCTACTATTAATGCCATATTTATTTCAAGGATAACAGTGGCCTAAAGCATTTAAGATTTTGCTGTTATCTAGCAGACAAAATCAATCACATGTACATGACATTTGCCAATATTTAGAAACAGTTTCAGTCATCTTCTTAAAGGTTTTCAGGGTTACTGCTTCAACTATATGACTGAGTAGTACGTTCCACATTCTTCTCTTTGTGTAAAGAAATTTAGAATTTACCCTTGAGATTAATGAAGTATCTATCTATCTATCTATCTATCTATCTATCTATCTATCTATCTATCTATCTATCTATCTATCTAAAGAAGTACTTTCTGGCTTCAAACCTAAATGCACTTTCCCATAATTTCCACTGGTGCCCTTGAGTACCTGATTCACTGTTTAGCTGAAAAAATTTTGCCAGATTTACTTTAGTAAAGCCTTTGAGAATTCTGAAAACCTGCAGTAGGTCTCCACACAGTCTCCTCTGCTCAAAACTAAACAAGTTTAATTCTGTGAGTCTGTCAGAGTGCGAACTATCTTTAAGTCCTGGGATGCACCTGGTTGCTCCAGTCTGCATATATTAAAGTGCTGCTATATCTTTCTTGAAGCATGGTTACCAGCACTGCACACAGTACTCCAGATATAGTCTCACTTGCTCATTATAAAATCTGAGCATAACACTCATAATCAACAGCCCCTGAAATGTTTGCAAAGATTTCTTCCTGTAGGATAATACCTGCCATCTTATATTAATAATGTACTTTACATTTGCTCATGTGTATATGTAGCACTTTGCAGTTTTCTACAATAAACTGCATTTTCCAAGTGTTTGCCCAATTCTTGGAGCTTGTCCATGTCTTTCTGAATTGATTTTGCTGACTCCTCAGCGTCTGCCATTGCTCCAACTTGTCATCTGCAAATTTTACAAGTTTATTAACTATACCAGAATCAACGTCATTAATATAAATCACAAAAATTGACGGTCCAAGGACAGACCCCTGAGGGACTCCACTGATGACCTCACCCCACCTCACCCCCGGTGAAGCATGTTCCTCTTATCTGTGTTCTTTTTCTCCTGCTCCTTGAGCTTTGTAGGTTATAGGTTGTAGGTTGTAGGATGCCTACAGCTTCTAGTTTTATAAATGGTTGAAATTTAATTAAATATTTGTTTTAGCTTAATATGAGTATTGTGGTTAAAATATCACAATACTTCTCAGGTACAGCTATTGAGATACAACAAACCTTTTTTTTGTAACTGCTCACGTCTTCATGACTCTGTCATATTACAAGTTGATTTTGACAATGGTGACTGTGTGTTTTGAGCATGCTTCGGGTGTGGAACAGACACATGTTACTTGTGCAATTTGTCATGGCTGAGATGAGGAAGAGCAACTTGCTTACCAATATTTTCTTCTTGGTCTTACTGTTGGCTTGTATGTCTGTACTGTTCACCTTAACACATTTAACACTCAAGCACCTTAAGAACTACTGTGGATGTATTAGAACAAGCTACTTATGAACATGCTGTATCCTTTCTGGATGAATATTTAGTGGTAAAACAAGCTTTCTGCAGGCTTCTGCTATCGCATTCCTTAAACTTCAGTGGTTAGTTCACATCCTTTCAATACCCAAATGTCGCCATTAGACTACATCATTCAACAATACGACCTAGCTCTACATGAATATCTCTCCTGTTTGGAATGTATATCAGATGTAGACAAGTTCACTACTAGTCAAAAAGACGTGCATGTATGGAAGTCTGCTGGCTCCCTACAGCTAAATATAAATTAAACAAAACTACTTCTCAGGATTCCCAGCTTAGCTGAAGAAACCTGACTCATACATAGAAGAACTTGATTTTAATAAACTTGTACTGTCATCAACTCTAACCAGTTCTCCTCTGTAATTTACTTTTTAATGGCTTCACTACTTGAAATATCAGTTGATTATAAGTTAAACTAGGGGGCTTTGACCTCTGCTCACTTCGCTTGTCAAACCCCTTTCCTACTTCCATTATCTCTAACCTGCTCCGCATGTGTTTCACGGGACTTGCTTCCAAAGGTTGTAAGTATGACGTGACTTGACCGTCTCGTGGGACGTAAAAGTGTCTCTCTGTCTCTCTTCAATAGATCACGTCTCATCGCAGGAAAAAAGTCTTTTTTTATAATAGAGAGATATGCTGCTGTCAGAGTTCCAACAAGTTCCATAAGTAATGGACATATCATCAATGAATTGCCTATACCAGCTACGTTTTTTTACACTACAGTCCTAATTATTTTTAATGCTTCTCTACTGGTTTACAAAGAAATTAATTTATACAGTGCATCCAGAAAGTATTCACAGCGCTCACTTTTTCCACATTTTGTTACAGCCTTATTCCAAATTGGATTAAATTAATTTTTTTCCTCAGAATTCTACACACAACACCCCATAATGAGAACGTGAAAAAAAGTTTACTTGAGATTTTTGCAAATTTATTAAAAATAAAAAAACTGAGAAATCACATGTACATAAGTATTCACAGCCTTTGCCATGAAGCTCAAAATTGAGCTCAGGTGCATCCTGTTTCCCCTGATCATCCTTGAAATGTTGCTGCAGCTTAATTGGAGTCCATCTGTGGTAAATTCAGTTGATTGGACATGATTTGGAAAGGCACACACCTGTCTATATCAGGTCCCACAGTTGACAGTTCATGTCAGAGCACAAACCAAGCATGAAGTCAAAGGAATTGTCTGTAGACCTCTGAGACAGGATTGTCTCGTGGCACAAATCTGGGGAAGGTTACAGAAAAATTTCTGCTGCTTTGAAGGTCCCAATGACCACAGTGGCCTCCATCATCCGTAAGTGGAAGAAGTTCGAAACCACCAGGACTCTTCCTAGACCTGTCTGGCCATCTAAACTGAGTGATCGGGGGAGAAGGGCCTTAGTCAGGGAGGTGACCAAGAACCCGATGGTCACTCTGTCAGAGCTCCAGAGGTCCTCTGTGGAGAGAGGAGAACCTTCCAGAAGGACAACCATCTCTGCAGCAATCCACCAATCAGGCATATATGGTAGAGTGGCCAGATAGAAGCCACTTCTTAGTAAAAGGCGCTTGGCAGCCCACCTGGAGTTTGGCAAAAGGCACCTGAAGGACTCTCAGACCATGAGAAACAAAATTCTCTGGTCTGATGAGACAAAGATTGAACTCTTTGGTGTGAATGTCAGGCGTCACGTTTGGAGGAAACCAGGCACCACTCATCACCAGGCCAATACCATCCCTACAGTGAAGCATGGTGGTGGCAGCATTATGCTGTGGGAATCTTTTTCAGCGATGAAGGGAAAGATGACTGCAGCAATGTACAGAGACATCCTGGATAAAAACCTGCTCCAGAGTGCTCTTGACCTCAGACTGGGGCGACGGTTCATCTTTCAGCAAGACAACGACCCTAAGCACACAGCCAAGATATCAAAGGAGTGGCTTCAGGACAACTCTGTGAATGTCCTTGAGTGGCCCAGCCAGAGCCCAGACTTGAATCCGATTGAACATCTCTGGAGAGATCTTAAAATGGCTGTGCACCGACACTTCCCATCCAACCTGATGGAGCTGCAAAGAGGATTGGGCGAAAATGGCCAAGGATAAGTGTGCCAAGCTTCTGGCATCATATTCAAAAAGACTTGAGGCTGTATTTGCTGCCAAAGGTGCATTGACAAAGTATTGAGCAAAGGCTGTGAATACTTATGTACATGTGATTTCTCAGTTTTTTTTTATTTTTAATAAATTTGCAAAACCTCAAGTAAACTTTTTTAACGTTGTCATTATGGGGTGTTGTGTGTAGAATTCTGAGGAAAAAAATTAATTTAATCCATTTTGGAATAAGGCTGTAACATAACAAATGTGGAAAAAGTTATGCGCTGTGAATGCCTTCCGGATGCACTGTAACTCTCCAATCTATTTGCCATCATTACTTAAATCATACCATCTTCTAATGCTGGCCTGTACACCATTACAAAGTCACATTTTGTGTCATCAGCATTCACTTAGCTTTGTGGTTCTTAATTTGAAGCTGCATTAATGTAATAACACCTGTAACTGTAATCTCTAATATTGTACAGATTTTTTATTTTATTTTATTTAGGACTCTTACTTTAACTACTCCAATTTACTATGAATCTATTCTTTTCTTATTTACAGTTAAGTTTGTTTACTATAATATTACTTGCTAAAATTTCTTATTTTACAGGTTTCTATCAGGGTTCAATCACCACTGGGGACTTGCATAGTGTAAAAATTGATGGAAACTGAAAGCTAGGTACTGAACAATTATATTATATATTTTATTATATTAATTATGAAACTAGAAGCTGTAGGCATCAGCGGTAACCTACAAAGCAGGATCTGAAGGAGCAGGAGAAAAAGAGCACAGATAAGAGGAGAATGCTCTACCTAGGGTGAGGTAATCAGTGGAGTCCCTCTGGGCTCGGTCCTTGGACCATTAATTTTTGTGACTTACATTAATAACATTGATTCTAGTATAGTTAATTTAGAGAAGTCTGGCTGCCAGCTTCAAACTGCTAAGTATCCTAACAGCCACCCTGTGGGTGCCCAAAACCATATGGAATACATCCACAGATAAATGAGCATATAGCAGAGTGCAGCAATTTTCTTTCTGCATTGTTTCCCAATTATAATGGCATTTTTTGTGCATGTATTACCATACAAGATGATCTTGATTTTGAGTAAATTTTATTAAGTCTGTTTGCTCATTAGTATGGCAATCAGAACCAACAATCAGAAACCACAATGAGTGAAAACTGTTATATGTAAAACCAAAGCAAACTAGTCTAGTAAATAGCTTAAAACAGCATGATTTAAAGCAAAAATAAAAAATATACACATACATGCATATACAATATAGCATAAAGTTTATACATATATACATAAATATAATTTTATATACAGTATACATACATATTAAGAACAGCAGAATTTTAGTACAGATACTGTATGAAAAATATTTAAAAAGCAGCCAATCACAAGTGACTTTTCTTTTCTTTAAATAACCGGTATATAAATATTATAGATACTAAATATACTTCTAATCTGGATAGTTTGTCAGCACTATAATTTACAATTCTGGTTACAACGAAATTGCATTCCTACTGCTTAAATCCTCTTAGCAAAGTTAAACATGCTAAAACAGACAACCAGATATTTTATGTCCAGATTGTTTTATGTCAGAATTAACAGTGCAATCTACATATAGTTTGGAGTTAAAGCAGGGCTCAACTGCATTGAGCCTTCTTTTCAGTCTTGTGGTACAAAATGGTGGTGGTAAAAGTCTCATTTTTAATGATTATCATCTCTAAAAAGATCACCAAATTAGCATCACAATGTGGTCAAACAAGATTCCATAGCATAACAAAAGCATCAAACACAACCAAAAATTAAATAAAATGAAAAAAGAATACGTACAGTCCATAAAATGATTCATGAAATGATCTGCAAAATTAAATAACACAAAGTATCAGACATATTCAGGAACTCTCAGCTATTCTTTAGTGCTTAAGTAAAACACGCATAACATTTATTGAACCTGCTTTAGATGTATAAGATGACACACTTCCATGCTGATCTTTCCTGTTAAAAGCATTTAAGCACCAGTTAAAGCTTCTCTAGTACACTGTAGTCGGGGCACAGGATCCTGCAAAGCCCTCTGCCTTACCTTTACAAGCACAGCAATAAAGCACTACCTACTGGTAATGGTAGTGGTAATCTAGCATTACATAAGTATTGCTAGTACAGAGGAAACCACATCAGTATTTAATGCAAACATATTTTACTTATTGGAACTCAATCACGTGCTACTTAAAAAAGTTTAACTTAAACAATTATAAAATCTGAACAAACCAGTCAGCATGCAATAATGTCTACATATACTGCAATAATTAACAATTGATATCAAGTATTCATGTAAAACAAACACATAGGAACATTTGATTTAAGCTTAAAATTAACAAACTGAACTACAACTGGAAACATTTTGAAAGAGATTACCTGGAGCTCTATACCATATATATTACAGTACACATAACCTATATACCTTTGGGTTCATCAGGAATAACAATGGGTGGTGCAATATCAGGAAGCTCCTCCTCTCCAAGTTGTAAACCAGTGGCTCGAAGGAAAGTGATATCCAACAAATCTGGCATATCAATAGATACATCTAGAACAAAAAAAAATAAATCAATATGTCACAGAAAAATAAGAAAAGCATAAATTCATATTTGTTTCTTAACAAGAATTTCTGCAGAAAATATTAAAAAATGACACCTTTTGGCAGATGTAAAATGGACAAGCTTTTAAAGTGAATAGACTTTTTCAAAATAAGATGGTTTAATTTTTTGGAGCTAATTGTTTTCTGAAAAACTCATTTTTTATTATTATTACACGATTTTATCCAACTCGCCCTCTCTTGTCTGGGTTAAATTTTACAATCAATGTTTTACACACTTTTTCCAAACTGATTTCCTTCAAACTTTGCATGCATGCTGATCTCCAGTGACAATGCAATATTTCATCAGTTTTGACCCGAGATTTGTACGTTAATTACATCACATTTAAATTTCTAATTTCCTTGTACAGTATTATACTTTTAGTGAATACACATATATATGAATTAGCCATGTTGGTTAAGTTGTTAGCATGTTGGATATTTAATCAAATGGTCAAATGTTTGAGACCAATGTACACAAACTAATATATATATATATATATTTTAATTTAGGGCGGCACGGTGAGGCAGTGGTAGCGCTGCTGCCCCTCAGTTAGGAGACCTGGGTTCGCTTCCCGGGTCCTCCCTGCGTGGAGTTTGCATGTTCTCCCCGTGTCTGCGTGGGTTTCCTCCCACAGTCCAAAGACATGCAGGTTAGGTGGATTGGCGATTCTAAATTGGCCCTAGTGTGTGCTTGGTGTTTGTGTGTATCCTGTGGTGGGTTGGCACCCTGCCCAGGATTGGTTCCTGTCCTGTGTTGGCTGGGATTGGCTCCAGCAGACCCCTGTGTTCGGATTCAGTGGGTTGGAAAATGGATGGATGGATTTTAATTTACCAATTTTTCATCATTTATATAGAAATTTGGTGAAATACTCTTTTCAGTGATTTGATTATATTGGCTCACTGGATAAAGTGTTAGGCTTTCCTAAGAGAAATTGAAGGTTTGATTCTCCAATAGATAAACGCACATTTCCAGTACATCACACGTTTAAGGTTTCACCATGATTAGGATTTTCTAAAATAAGAAATGAACATGTTAAATTACACTTTAAGATTGTAGGTTCGATTCCACCCTGTCCCGAATGTCATTTCTGTCAAATCACCTTTCCACCCAAGTCAAGGTTTTTGTAACGTGCAGAGGACCGTGTGGCATTAGTGTGGCTAAAAAATTATATAAAGAAAGATTTTTAAGTGACACAATTTTATTCAGAAATGCGCTAAAAAGGTTGCTTTTTTTATCTTGTACTAAGATTTTGTTGGTCATATGTGACTGAAAATAAAATTATGGACTGCCAATAAATGATCCATCCATCCATCCATTATCCAACCCGCTATATCCTAACAACAGGGTCACAGAAGTCTGCTGGAGCCAATCCCAGCCAACACAGAGCGCAAGGCAGGAAACAAACCCTGGGCAGGGTGCCAGCCCACCGCAGGGCACGCCAATAAAAGAATTAAGTTTAATTTAATTAAAATTCATAGATTTGTTAAAGTGAAATTTCTAACCAGCTTAATTATTGAAAGAAAATGACACATCATATAAAACTTGAAAAAAGTTTGAGTCATTGCACCTGGTGCTAGAGGTTGTTAGAGGAGTTAAAACCTGGACAGGAAGTTTGTCTTAGGTGTAAATATGTATTTACTCAGCCATGCACATTCAGTCATTTTACTGTGCTGTATTGTTACACTTGCCTTTTTTAATTAATTTGCATTTGTTGACACTTGGGCACAACTGAATGTACTTGTTCTTTGAATGCCACTTCTGGTTGCTGAGGCAGGTACCTTGTTTTGGAACTCTCTCTTTGGGATGACTAAAGACTTCTGGTAACACCTTGCACCCACCAAGGAACATAGCCAATTAAATGAACATAGATTGTTAAATCATTACTCAAGTACTTAAATGAGGATAAATAGTGTCAGTTTAAATACACCAGATTATATCTTCAGTGTGAATAACAGACTTTTACTGGTAGTTCCACTGTTTTGTTTGGCTTTTTTTTTTTCTTCTTGTAACCTAAACCTAATTTTTTATATGTATAACTGTCTGAAAGTCAGGACCCGGAGGAACACAGCAACAAAAACTAATTGAGGAATGAACTGATGCAACTACACCAAGATATTAATATAAAACATAATCTTACCAATATGGTTTAAAACGTAAAGTTATATTTCAGTCAAACTGAGAATGAAAATTTAAGATGGTAAGTAGTATAGTCATAAGTGTCAGGTAGCTTATTTTGATGACCAGAATAAACTACCTAGAGAGCATTTTAAGGAATGCATATGTTGTTAGCCTAGTGTTTTTAATACTGAGTGGTTTAAAATAATAATTAAATGTTAACAATTTTGCATCTTGCCAGAGACAAACCTATTAAAGCGCCAACAGGTTATTGTATATATCTGTTAAAATGTACTCAAATCTAGCAGTGAAAGATGCAGTTTATTTATGCCTCCACTACATTCTTCAATACCTGGACTTGCCTACCACCTATGTGAGGGTCTTATTTGTGGATTTCTGGTCAGCCTTCAATACCATTGTTCCGTAGTTTCTTCAGAGTGAACTAATTTAATTAGGTGTACCCTATGGTGTCTGCCAGTGGATTATGAGTTTCTTGACAGGAAGGAAGCAGTATGCGAGATTGGGCCCCTATCTATTGAATCCAATATCAATTAGCATAGGCTCTCCTAAGTCTGTGTTCTTTCACCCCTCCTGTGTTCACTTTATATAAATGTAGATCCTTGGACAAATCTGTAAAAGTCGTAACGTTTGCAGATGACACAGCTGTAGTGGGTCTCATTTCTAATATTGATATATGCCTTCCTATTAAAGAGAGGTGAGCCATCTTGAAGAATGGACAAACTATATCAATTATGTAATAATTAAATCATTGGATAATTCATAGTGGCTTAAATCCACCATTCTCACATTATAATGCAAAGTGAGCAAAAATATGTAACCAGTCTATTACTTCAGTATACCCACCTTAGACAGCTATACATACAAGAACCTGGATTTTAACAGATCTTTGTCAGATGCTCAAGAAATAAACCAAAATTATATGTATTATTGGATGCATTAATGTCTTAAAGAGCTTACCTAATTTCTTTGGAACCCAGTCTAAGCCAAAGGTAAACTTTTTTATCTGGATAACCAGATATTCAGGAAAAGATGAAAATCGAGATGTTCTGAAAAGTAAAAACAATGAAAAGAAATAAAAACTGTCAATACTACTTCCACTATTCAGACAATTAAAATTTTTAAGAAACAGAGCTCACAAAACAGTTTTCCATTGACTACATATATTGCTGCAAATGCAAGTAATTAATTTCTTAGCATTAAATTAGGAGCCACCTGAATGATAACGTGTTTTACAATATGCAGTAGTAGATGTTGCAAAGAACCCAAAATCCATATCCTTGCACCAGACACATTGCACTGTAGTTTTAGACTTTTTTCTGATGTACACATTACTTAAGAGTGAGAACATAAATACTAAACTAAAAGCAAAACTCAAATTTCAAAATTGGATTTAGATTATTTCAGCTTATAATCATTGCAAATATCAGATTTTTTATTTGAAAACGTCAAGTAGATCTATCAGAAAAGGAATATAAAACACTTTAATGTAAAAGATACTAATGGTGCATTTAACGAGTAGAAAAATTCAGAGTTTAAGTGAAAGAAAAAACAAAACATTTCCCTCAATAACAAAATAAAGGTAATGAATGTTAAGAAGCGGTATGCTCCTATAGAAATTAATAGGGTTTCTGTGGAAAGAGTGGTTATCTTTAACTTTCTGTTGGCCCATATCTATAGTGTTAATGAGCCTTCTTTTTATAATGAAAACTGAGGAAAGTAAACCCCCACCCACCCAGATAATATATTATGGTATTGATGTCACTGTACCTGAAAGTTGTGTGCCTTTTTCTATAGAAAATCCCTGGATGAGTGTCTTGACAACTGTTTTAATTAATTACGGCAAATTCAATTCAAATTTTTTTTCTACAGTTCTAAGAAAGGTAAAATAATCATGCCACTGACTTTATGTACAACTGCAATGAATATATACTATAAGTGTCAGGTACTTTTCACTGTTCAATATTTTATACACAACTATGACAAAAGATCATCCAACACTATCACTAGAATGCTAAGACTATTTACTTTTATTAGCAGCCTAATAGTTTAAGATACAAACATTTAAACATATGTTTTTCATACATAGCCTTTGTTTAAATATCTGATGAATAATCAACATATATTTCAGTTCCAGCTGCAAAAAAGAAACACAGGCATAGTGTATATAATATATAAAACACAAAATAGGGAACTTGCACTTTCATGAACAGTACTTTTTTATTATCAACATTGATCTTAGTTGTTGAATGACCAATCCTGTCATAGCATTATTGGCCACATTCCTGCTATAAGCCTTTGCTTGCATATACAGTACATCTTTGTCTAAACAAAAGCTTACTATGATTAAAAATGGAAGCTTGCTATTAGAAGCTTAAAGTGGTTCTCTAAATGTTAAATATAATACAGATGAGAGGATGGTACACTCATCATGAGGGGCACAGATCTAAATTCTTACAGCCAAACTTTATCTATGATTACTTTAACAAAATCTGCCTGTCAATTTCAAAGTGCTATAGTGTCAGCAAGCATCAGTGGGTAATTCAAATTAAAATTGCAATATTAAAATAGTTTTTCACTGTCAACTAATGAATTACAAAAAGCAATTTTCCATGCATACATTTTTTGCTTGTTTGGTTCAATTCATGGCAGTACACCATCTCAACATTTTGTGCAAAGAGAATATCTTTTTAAAACTTGTTAAGTTAATGCTGGAAGCATTAAAAATGTGCTGAATTCTGTACATGCTGTATAGTCTTTCATAATTTAAACCTGCATTGCCTAATACAAGAGAAAGATTCCATTTCATTACCTGCACTGTTGGAATTTGTAAGGCGCAAAGGGCAAAAATGGCTCAAAATGAAACAATTTTGCCTATTAACACACAAAGGCAGGGGCAAAAAATGTCCCTCAAATTGCATGTAATAATTTAATACAGTATGTATTACAGTCACTTTCGCTTTTCACCTTCCTACCTTTATAATGCAATTTTTGTAGAAATTTACAATTTAGTTTTATGACAGACTACTACAAAACATACTGCAAACACAACAGCAGTAACACCACCACCAGCACAATGATCTTAACTATTAAGCAGGAAAATGTACCAACCACTGAAATAGGGAAGTAACATTGACATAAAGTAGAAGTGTATGCTGACAAATCTTCTCTACTGTACTGTAAGACTTCAGCTTTCTCTCACAGCAGTACCAATGCTGAAGGTGATCTCATGAACTGCAGTGAAAAAAGTATATGGCATTACCATTCCCCATATAGTCAGTGATGGTATATTCTCTGATGATGGTTTTTGAATGGGTTATTTTATGCTAGCAAAACAAGTGGAGAACTGGTAGCAGTGTGGTCTGTGGAGCACTTATGATTCATAAGATGTCATTAGTGAAAATTTGCATGCATGCCTACTGCTTTTTAAGCACAGGCGCCTGCACTCACTTCTAGCATCATTCTATTATCACAGTAATGAGCTATGAACTGAAATGCCACTGCAAGCCCTTCAGGACTAAACTTGAGGATCTCTGTACTACAGCAACAGCTTTTACTTTGGTGCCTTTAATTCTTGATCCACTCCTGTTCACTGTTGCAATTGACCCCTTCCTTTCTCTTATTTCACAATTCTTCAAACAGTCCCTTCAAAATTCTGTCATTTCAGGTCACTACATATAGTAATGGCCAAAATTATCGGCACCCCTGGAATTTTCCAAGAAAATGCACCATTTCTGCCAGAAAATTGTTGCAATTACAAATGTTTTGGTATAAACATGTTTATTTCCTTTATGTGCATTGAAACGAAACAAAAAAACAGAGAAAAAAAGCCAAAAGTGAAAAAAAGTAACTTTTACAAGTCCTATAAATGTACACCATCTGTTACAGACGCAAACCAAATGTATGTGTGTACTGTATAATATTAACAATAAGAGCAGCTCACTACTGAAAATGGCAAATATAGGAGGAAGTCGGGATTGATCTGGGAACTCTTGATTACAAGTCAGCAAATCTTACTGTTACACCACGGAAGCAGTTGTCTTTTCCTTGAACCTTTTGAGAAAGTGTTTTTTGATCTTTGGACTTCAGGCTTCATACATTATATAGTTTATGCCTACATTTTGTTATTTACTACTAAAATATAAAAAAAGTTTTTGTTTTAAAAATGTGTTTACACAGATTATTGTAAAAACGGAACACACATGAAATGCATGTGTTCCAAATAATGATCTATTATTTCCACTCTAAAACTCCAGCACTTCACTCCCAGATAATCAAAGCATGAGCTGGGAGAACTTTGTGCACGTTCTGCGGCACTGGGGGCATGGAATAGTAGGCTGCTTACTGCTTGCCATTATCTGCACATTTACAGGACCAAAAACGCTGGTGGAGAGGTGCAAACGGATTTAAGGTGGGCCGGATCTAAGAGTTTTTTCATAGGCTCTGGTAATTCTAGCGTTAATAGACGCCTTTCTTAGCACTCAATGCCACCTCTCAATAAAATTAAACAACACTAGTAAAATAAAAACAAGAGAATGATAAATCAAAAAGCAATAATTAGCAAACAAACAAAGATAACAGGCAGTAACAGTGCAAAATTCACAATTGGTATGCCAGTTTGAAAAGATAGGTTTTGAGGGTAGTTTTAAAACCCAACAGACTCAGCCTCATTTCTTTTGCGGTCTACAGGTCTGTGTCCAAGCTATTTCCATAACCACAGAGTAGGGCTCCCACTCTAGAGCTAGGCTCGATTGTACCCCTTTATGAACAGAAGGGCAATATTCAGGACTGTAAAAACTATAGAATAAGTATAGAATAAAGCTGATGTCACATACAATGAAAATTTGGGAAAGGGTTACAGAGAGAAGGCATAAGGAAGAGACAACATAGTTTAATGCCAGGAAGAGAAGAGGAACAACTGATGCAGTCTCTGCTTTGAGGTAGCTGACAGAGAAGCAGAGAAAAACAGAAAGGTTTGCATAAGGAGTTTATTGATTTGGGGAAGGCTTATGATAGAGTGCCACGTCAAGACATCTGGAGGTGCATGAGAAAGAATGGAGTACCAGAGAAGTATGTGAGGATTGTCCAGAATATGTATGAGGGAGTGAGGACTTGGGTTAAAAGCAGTGTTGGGGTAACAGACAAGATACCAGTTGTAGCATGACTGCACCAGGGATCTTCTTTAAATCCTCCCTCTGGTTCTGGATGTGTTAACTCATGGGATAAAAGACCAATCCCATTGGTGTATGCTTTTTGCTGATGACATTATGTTGTGTAGCACCAGAAAAAGTGAAAGTGGAGAGGAAGTTGGAAGAATGAAGAAGGGTTTTAGAAGACACAGGATTGAAGATAAATAAGAAAAAAGAAATATTCCAGGTTTAATGATTTGGGGATTAACCTGCAGGGAAAACTACTGAAAAGGGTGGGTAAATTTAAATATCTAGGATCACTGGTAGCTCAAGATGGAAATTAGATGCAGAGATGATCTATAGAATGCAGGTTTGAAGGGACAAGTATTGTGTGATTGGTGAATTAAGGCAAATGTTATATGCAAGTTTTTTAAGACAGTGGTAAGATCAGCAAAGATATATGGAGCTGAGACATGGGCAGCAAAGGAAGCACAGAAGTTAAATGTGGCCGAAATTAGAATGTTGAGATGGAGGTGTAGAATTACAAAAAAAGCACAGAATATAAAATTAGACAATCAGAGGTATGACAAAAGTGGGAGAGATATCTAAGAAAGTATAGGAAACTAGGTCAAGGTGGTATGTACAAGTGATGAGGAGAGACAATGAATATGTGGATAAAAGAGTGATGGGAATGGAAGTGGAAGTACAGGGGAAGAAAAAGTAAGCAAGGCCAAAGCAGAGTTGGATACATAAAGTAAAAGACGTGCTGAAGGGTTTGACTGAGGAAAAGATGTAGAACCATGCTGTATGGAGAAGGCCAATCATGCACACTCACTAACACATAGTAGTAGGATTATCCTAGTTAGGATGAATTAAAAGAAACAATTTCTGTATCTTCAAGTTGTCTGTTTCCCACTATTAAAACCACACAAACCCACTTGGCAAGGTTCAATCAGTTCCTAACCATAAGGATGGGGTTAAGTCTAATTGAGGCCTTACACTATTAAATGTTGTGGCAAATGGCTGGGGGTGGTACCCAGCCAGGACGCCCAGAAGGACCAGAGGAGGGATTATGTCTCCTCCACACCATGAAGGGGCGACCGCCCTGGTGGCTTTGGGTACCACGGGAATTGAGCTTAGAAGCTCAACCCTATAGGGGCCTGTGTTCACTGCCAGGGGGCACCCAGATGCCTGAGGAACCCTGGCCCTCAGCACTTCCACCACACCCGGAAGTGCTGGGGGGAAGAAGACCAGGGACACCCGGAGTGCTTCTGGGTGCACCGCCGCCACTTCCGCTACACCTGAGAGGGCCGGCAGAAGGTTATCGGGAGGCACCTGGAGCATGTCCAGGTGGATATAAAAGGGGACACCTCCCTCCATTCGACGGCTGGAGTCGGGTGGAAGAGGACGGAGCTCAGAGGAGAGGAGTGGAGGCGGTCAGGAAGAGAGAAGAGAGGCATTGGAAAAGGCCTGGACTTGCGGGTGTTTTGTGATTAGTACTGGGTTGTGTGTTGTAAATAATGAATAAACGTGTGTTTGGGTGCAAACCTTTGGTGTCCGCCTGTCTGTGTCCGGGCTGTTTCCCATAATGTTTAAATGTATTTATGTAAATTAGTTATACTGATGTATTTTTTTTCTCTTTTATAAAAGGAAAAAAGGCAAAAGTACATCAATTATGCTCCCCAAGCATAAATTAAGATAACAAATAATGTATATATTAGCTTTTTTAATCACAATATATAATTCATAAAACTATTTTCATTTACGATACTGTATTTGTGTTTCCTGATATTTCTTTTTATGTACACTAACTTCCATTCTATTTCTGGTTATCCATGCTCCACCCTCTAGAGAGTCTACATGCTATGTCAATTCTACATTCACTGTGTTGAAAAAATTAATGCTTCCAATGATAAAAACATTATAGAGCCCATCAATTTTGGTAGTATGCTCCATGAATATATATTAATGTGAAACTGTTCACAACTGGCTAGTGTGCTACAAAAAGCTTAAGAATCTATTTACCAAAAAGCCACCAATGATACTAGCTTAAAAGGTATACGCTTAAGTAAAACTAAATTTGCAATGTATGGTATTTTCTTTACAAAACTGATCAAGCCTTTATTTGAACATTTTAGCTACTGTACTTCCTACTTACTTGATACCAGCAGATTTAGCCTGAAGAGCACTGCTCCAGAAGTCATCAACATTTTCTGGCTCCGTCCATGCCTGTAAACAGGCACTGAAAGGAATCCTAGCTCTCACCACCTCAGGAAACATTCTTTTGTTCACTTCAGCTTCACGTCGTTTAACCTCATACATGATTAGTTCCTCTAGTGAAAGACAAATTCATAACAAATATATTTAAATAGAACTGAAGCAAATATGTGATAAACAGGAACACTACAACGGCAATACAAAAAATCAGAGCTATAAGAACTAAATATACAGATAAATTCTATAAACATCAGTATTCAGAATGATTTTGACCTGGTCACTTTCAAAGTAATTCGCAAGCAGAAAAAGTCTGGGCAACCCTGACATAGATCGTTGTAGGCATGGAACACACATGAAATGCATGTGTTCCAAATAACGATATAGTATTTATAAAAGGTGTCATTTTGCTTGACTTCTCACTCTATACTACTCCAAGCAACTGACACACAGGTAAACAGACTTGAGCTGAAAAAACTGTGCGCCGGTGGGGGTTGTGAAAGCAGACTGCTTGCTACTTATCAACACATTTAAAGGACAAAAGACACTGACGGAGAGGTGAGAAGCGATTTGAGGTGGTACGGATATATGAGTTTTTTCGTAGGCGCTGGTAATTCTAGTGTTAAAACAGCCAAGCAACAGTGAAGAACAAGATCATGCCTTTCTATCTTGTACCAGTCTGAATCCGGCACCCAAAAGCACCTCTTCACTTCTTTAATTACCTCGCTCTTACTCTGCCTCCTTTTCCCATGAATGGCTTATTTGATGACTCCAAATAGGTGGAAATCTGATGAAGCAAGATCTGGGCTGTAGGAACATTGGGCATGATTAGTCCACTTTAGTTATGGGCAGCTGTGCATTGTTTTATTAAAGGTGGACTTCAGCAACATTTTTCTTACATTTTACTGTCCCTAAACAGTTCTGAAACTTTTTAAGTGTTAATGTAAAAATTTAAGTTAATATTTTGACTACATGGTATAATGGACATAATGTTTACCTAAATCAGAAAAGAAAGAAAGAAAACTTTATCTGCTGAAAGGATAACCTTAAACTTTTCATTCCACGTGTTTAAATGTGTTTTGGTTTCTGGTTAAAAATGACTGATCCATGATTCTTTCTGTTGAAAATTTGCGACAAAATGTTTTCACACTAGGCCACAGCAAATCTGAACACACTATTTTTGGCACAGCTGACACTTGGGCTTTGTGGAACTCAATCTGCAAACGCAGTTCAAAATCATGTGGCATGACTAATATGCTTCACACTTCCTTTGGACACTCACAGATTAATTGAAAGGTTTCTGATCATGATCCATTGGTCTTCTAAGATGAGATCATTGCTGGGTTAAAGCAATGCCGGCATGATTGTTATTGTTGGCTGTCCATTGCGAGGAACATCAATGTGTACTTCTTATTTTTTCATAGAATCCACAGTCCATGTTACCTAATGACTTAAAATGCTTTATCACAACAGTTGTTGATAAAATTGTATTTTCTGGCTATCCTTTAATTAAGCTCAGAAAACGTTTAACATAATATTTCAGATTAAAATTTTTTTTTTCATTGTTTACACTTTTATTATAATAATTCATTGAAAATTCTAATAAATAGACAAATGAGAATACATAAACACTTCAGTAAATTTGTATATAATTTATCCATCCATCCATCCATTTTCTAACCCGCTGAATCCGAATACAGGGTCACGGGGGTCCGCTGGAGCCAATCCCAGCCAACACAGGGCACAAGGCAGGAACCAATCCTGGGCAGGGTGCCAACCCACCGCAGGACACACACAAACACACCCACACACCAAGCACACACTAGGGGCAATTTAGAATCGCCAATCCACCTAACCTGCATGTCTTTGGATTGTGGGAGGAAACCGGAGCGCCCGGAGGAAACCCACGCAGACACGGGGAGAACATGCAAACTCCACGCAGGGAGGACCCGGGAAGCGAACCCGGGTCTCCTAACTGCGAGGCAGCAGCGCTACCACTGCGCCACCGTGCCGCCCGTATATAATTTATATACAAGTTAAATAAATACTGTATATTTATTATTTTTAACATACACAGTCACATTTTGTTTCTCTTATAAAGACTTTTCCCTGACTAATATCAACATTTAATAAGTAAATATGTTTACCTTTGTTTGTTGCTGCTTCCACTGGCACAGGAAGCTGCATGAGGTAGTCAACACTATGTGTATATCTGACCTTCCTTGACTGACAGCACTGAATTCGTTCCTCTACCAGGTATCTAAATACATCACTAGGGTTCTCTGTGCCTTCACTGTTCCTCTGAAACAAGAAAACAAATATATAAAATAAATTATAATGAAATTAAAAAGCTTCACAATTAATAATATGTATTTGCATATATGTTTTAACTGCTGTATACAAATGAATTTCTCAGAGGCTATCATTTTCCGCTGATAGGTGAAGTGGGTTGACAGTCACTGTATAATTACATCAAAAGTTTTGAATAAAACTTTTGAATAAAACATCTAGCTAACTTACATTGGTTTACACATCAGATAAAATAAGCCATATACCCTCTATTTACATTATATGGTATAACGTATATAAAAGTATTTATGGACACATTTGAGATCACCAGAACACAAATAAATGGAAACAAAAATTTTAGAAATAAACATCTATATTTTATTCAAGCTGTAAGCTCATGTGTACTATTGGAATTAAGAAGCTGAATTGCTTCTTTTCACAGGTGTATATGTTATGATGTAAACAGCTGATCACAATTTCCACTTTATTTAATACAAAATCTAGAGATTCTGAATATGCTCACAAATTTTACATACTTACAGTGTCTGATAGTGTCATATGGGCTGCTGATTTTGTCTGTATTACTTGTATGTAGGTGAGTTACGCTTAGTTACAACACTATGGATATGATTTGCTCATTACTTTTAAACAGCAGTGCAGATGCCACAATATAAAGCAGCTTGAATAACCATAAAGATTTTGTGTGTTTAGGTTTGCTTTCAGCCGTTCTTCTGTGTTGCTGTAGCTTACAAAGGAGAAAAAAACAAAACAAAGTTTTAATTACGGTTTGAGAAAACATTTACTCAAAAAGATTTTAATTGCTAGAATATACTACTGATTAGTCTGAATACGCATGAACTGACTAGCCATTATAATACAGACGGGATATACTGTACACCGATCAGCCACAAAATTAAAAAACGCCTGACTAATGTTGTGTAGGTCTCCCTCGTGCTGCCAAAACAGCTCTCACTCCTTGAGGCATGGACTCTACAAGACCTCTGAAGATGTCCTGTGGTATTTGGCACCAAGACATTAGCAGCAGATCCTTTAAGTCCTATAAGTTACAAAGAAGGGCCTCCATGGAATTGACTTATTTTTCCAGCACATTCCACAAATGCTCGATTGGATTGGGATCTTAGGAATTTGGAGGCCAAGCTAAAACCTTGAACTCTTTGTCATGTTCCTCAAACTGTACTTGAACAAACTTTGCAGTCTGGTAGGATGTATTATTCTACTGAAAGAAGCTAATGCCATTAGGGAATACTTTTGCCATGAAGGAGTGTACATGGTCTGCAAGAATCTTCCAGGAAAAAAGGATTCCCATAACTACACTGCCCAGAGCATCACACTGCCTTTGCCAGCTTGCCTTCTTCCCATAATGCATCCTACTGCCATCTCTTTCTCAGGTAAATGACACAAACACACACCAAGCCATTAATATGATCTAAAAGAAAATGGGGCAGGTGGCAGGGCCCCGGGGGTGGATGAGATACGCCCGAAGTTCCACAAGGCTTTGGATGTTGTAGAATTGTCTTGGTTGACACGCCTCTGCAACATCACATGGACATCAGGGACAGTGCCTCTGGATTGGCAGACCAGGGTGGTGGTCCCCCACTTTAAACCTCTGATACTCTCAAAACTACAGGATAATATAAACTCACTACAAAGTGGGAAAGCAGCAGGCTCTAATGGCTACCCAGTAGAATTGTATAAAAACATGTTCAAATAAGTTAGCTTCACTGTATTAGCATTGTTTATAGAAGTTTGGAAAAAAAATCAAGCAAGAACAGATGGTCTACCCATCATCTCACATTAGCAGGGAGAACCAATATTGTCAAGATGAACACAATGTCAATATTATTTACAGAGCACATTTAAAACAACATCAGTAATGCTGTAGCCAATGTGTTTTAAAACAAAACATAAAAATAAACATAAACAAAATGAAACAGAATAAAACACAATAAAAACACAATACAACCAGCAACATATTGAAACAAATACAGGTAAGCTTCTTTTTCAGTTTCAGAACATCCCTATATACATTAACATATCATTCTTTAAGAAATTAGTCTCACTTATAACCTTGTTTATGTAGAAATCGTGATGTCCACAAATTTAAAAGGCGACTCTACAAAGATCTAAATCAGAAGGTGGCATGGCAGTACCTTATTTTCAGTTTTACTTTTGGGCAGCAAATATACAAGCTACAAAGTTCTGGAATTTGATGCAAATTGATGAATATACACAAGTCTGGTCTGCAATACAAATACAATTTTACTGTATTTCTTTATATGCTCTGCTTTGTGGCCCATTAAATACTAATTAACATCAATATACTAATAATCTAATTGTCCATCAATCATTTAGAATATGAAACCAATGCAGGATGCCCTTCAAGGAAGAGAAGCTTATTTCTGTTGCACCTCTACAAGATAATCACCTTTTTCAATCCTCTCAAACCTACACAGTATTTAATCTTTGGAAAACGTTCGGGATTAAAACACTTGGAGAACTGTATGTAGATAATGGTTTTGCATCTTATGAACAATTACGCTCCAAATGTAACTTCCCAGCATCACAAATTGTTACTCATTTTCAAATCAGAAATTTTGCTAAAAAGAACCCAACCAATTGTCCACAACCCATTTCTATTCAAAGAAAAACTGAGCAGTCTTGAAGATTCAGACAGCATCTCAACAACATATAAAAACATCTTAAAGTCTCTCCCTTTTAAAGACACTACAGCAGGCCCATTCAAATGGTGGCCCATGGGTCACATGCGGCCCAGAAGCAACCTCCAAGTGGCCCAGCCCGTGCTCCTGTCAGGGCTCCAGACTGCAACTAAAATGGTCTCAAATGCAATGAACAATAGGCTTTGGTGATTATCATTTATACTTAGTTTGCCAGTTGCAAATGAAATCATTGAAATGTTAAACTAATTATATTGTAATGAAAGCAAAAGACCTTTTTTTTTATTGTTGAGCGGATGTGCCGTTAACATATGTATCAGTATGGGCTCCCTCTTGAACATCCCTGAGTCACATAAATGCTCATTTATTTTCCACGCTTGGTGCTGGGAAACAAATTTTATTGTGAATACTGTGCCCTTTTTAATTTTATACACTTTGAGATGTGCATGGGTCAGATGTGAGCAAAATGTTTATTTTTTTATTTCAAAAGTGGAAAAAAAGTATTGCTAGTATCTCAGATTCTGTTCACTTACAGCTTGTTTTGTTGTTCTTTATATTTTTTCTTAACATTTTTGATGTGCCTGTGCCAGATGTGACCAAATGTAAAATGAAAAAAATTAATAAACATTACTTGTTTTTAAATACATTCATTTGGGTTGATTTATAATTTGTCACTACCTAATGCTTACCGGCTAATGAAAATGTTTGGCCCAGCTAAATTTCTTGGTTTGAAAACCTGGCCGAACTAAAACCGTAATTGAATAACCCTGTCCTACGGTATGGTGGAGAAAAGACCTTTCACCTACTATCTCAGAGAAGGAGTGGAAAGTGGCCATGCCACTCTAGTTCCTTATGTGCAAAATATTTCAATCATTCACGTTAAAATATTTAATTGATTGCATCTACCTTGTTTAAAATTTTCCAAAATGTATCCATGGCAAGATCCAAACTGTGAATGTTGCAATCTGGCTCCATTGTCACTGGGCCACATGTTTTGGGAGTGCACCAAATTAACATTATTTTAAACAAAAATCTTTGAATACCTATCAGACAGCCTTGGTTTAACAATCACTCCTAACCCATTAACAGCTGTGTTTGGTGTACTCCCAGATGGGCTTAAAGGGGAGAAAGACAATTTCACTATGCCTATACCACACTATTAGCATATAGACTTATCCTGCCTAACTGGAAGAATCCCAACCTACATTTTATTAGTCAGTGGATAACTAATGTTCTGTACAATTTGAAATTTGAAAAAATCAGGTTCTCGCTTAGAGGATCTGGTGAAAACTTTTTAAAAATATGTTAATATTTATATAATTAATAAAATTTTAAAATAGCACTTATATTGGAGAAAAGGCCATTTTCCCTTCCGTTTTTTTTCTTTGTTTAATTTATGCCCCTGTAGTTAGCTCTCTTCTTTCTTTCATGTGGGGGATGAATTCTGTTTTGTCAAGTTCGACTTGATTGTATGGAATGTTAATTTCCTCCAATAAAAAAAAAAAATATATATATATATATATATGTGTGTGTGTGTGTGCGTGTGTGTATGAACAGCTAGAAACATTCATATGGAACTAAATGGAATAGAATACTTAATACTTTTTTTAATCTAACTGTATCTAATATGTACAAGGCCAATTTCATATGTGCACAATTAAGTGCTACTGCATGTGTATTTTTTTCAAGTTGCCTAAGTTAAAGGATTTAGCTGAGTAAATATTAAAAAATAATAAATGAAGACTAAAGTTGGTAGTGCACCTATTTCATAAATTCAGTGTGTCGGGTTTGATGTTTGCACCTGGACATTGTTTGTGTGGAGTTCACACATTTTTTTCAAGTCTATATGGGGTTTCCTAATCATCTCTCATTTTCATTGAAGAATAGTTTAATGACCTCGGTGTGGGTATTTTTATTCGTGCAGAGCTATAGGACTAATGCCCCATCAAAAGCTAATTCCATCGTTATACCCAGGACTGGTCCTTCCATGCACCCAAATTGAATTAATCAGGTCTGAACATGTATATGAATGTAATACCATTAGTAGGGACTCTAGCATTGTCTTAGCAGAGTGCAATATATGAAATATACATTAAAAATATGAAAGTTTAAAACAAAGCATTTGGAATTAAATTACATTCAATGCCTAATAAATACTGTAATAATCAAACCAGAACACTGCAAACCTGTTGTGTTCTGTTTGTTCTCATCGCTTGAACATATTTCTTGTGAATCAAGTGAATCCCTTTCTCCAGCCCTCTACAATCATGTATTTCCTTGAACATTTAATATAATGTAACTAATTCTTCCCTGTAAAGTGCCCCTTCTTCAAAGAAAGAGCCCCTGTCCGCCAAAAGATCTCTCTATGCCACTGTGCTGCTTCTGGGTGAACTAGTGTAATTACAAAGCACATTACATCTTTATCTGTTGGCTTCATAATGTGATAAAGCAGTAGAAAACAGCTTGTGTCTTTTATATGTAATAATACAAATAAATTGGCCGTAAGTTATGAAGTAATTGGCATTGTACTTTGTGATCGGTTAATGGGCAACTCACTTGACCGGACAGACTGAAAAATAAACTTTTGTAGACGGGTCCATACACTCAGTAAGGTTTGCTTTGTTTATTGTTTTCTTTGTTTGCTGCATTCTCTCCTGTGTATATTAATTGTGCAACAACCACACCTTTATTACTATTATTATTAATTTTAACAAGTGACCCTACCCCCACCCCTGCGCTCTTGTACCAAATACTTTCCCAATAAGTAAGACTAATATTTGCCTCATATAACATAATTCAATCAATAACAGTGTACAATTTTGAAATGAGAAGCTGTTTTATTAGCAGAGGTCCCTACCACATCTATGGTTTCATAATATGGTTCTATAAAGTGTTCCACAGATAGCAAATGCAACCAAAGAACTTTTTTCAATACATGGCCACATACAGTATAATATGTACAGCCTGAAGTCATATTTAAATAATATCAGTTTTGTATAATGGTAACAGAAAAAGGTCTAAATTGTTAACCTAGATACACTGCAAGGTGAATAAATCTTTTACAAGCTAATCTACAATCTTATCTTATTCTTTCATTATACACATAAACATGCATAAAGAACCATACTATTCTTAAACTCACTTAATTCAATTTATAGTCATCAACCTTGGAAGGAGCCCTTGTATATCACAAGACACACTCACAAATTACATTTATTTATTTATTTATTCTGAAACTTGCTCATTCCAGTTATGGATCACAGGGGCTGGAGCCTATCCCAGGAGTACTGGGTAGAACTGAGAAAAGGTCCCTGGACTGGGCGCCAGTATATCACAGGGTCCACTCACAACACCACCATATTATATAAATTTGGTGTCATTTATGTTGCCGTTTTAGAGTTTCCAATTTTATATGTACAACTTTATGAGTTCTGTGAGGAAAACTGCAGTCTCTGTACAGAAAAAAAAGGTATGGAGAAAATACACAAACTCCACACAAACCATGCTATGATTTCACTCTGCAAAGACAACACCCTGACAACTTGAAATCAACATGCATTATTAAGCAGGTTATTGAGTACAAATAATGATTAACAAATTTGCATGGCACCATAGTGAGGTGACATGTTGCATATGAAACAAAGAATTTCATTGTACCCTTAACATTTGACAATAATGGCTCTATAAATATTTAAATAACTTTTTAGATTATGGTGTAGAAGCGTGGTGTGGAAGCCAAACTTACCTCAATTTGGTTTATCAAGTGAAGAAAAAATTCTTGTGCATCTTGTTGTCTACTGGATGCAAATTCAGAGTGACCTTTACTTGTCAGTGCCTTAAACATTCGAGGTGAAATTCCATTTTGAAAGGACTGTAAATAAAGTTGTGAGTCACAGATTACGTGCTCCTTTAGTAAGCATTTAGAGTTTGCAAAAAACAAACAATAAATAATTGAATTTAAAAAAAAAAAAACTATGAATAAATACACAAACATATTCTCAGAAAGTAGCATCTAGGGGAAGATACAGTATAATCAGATGCAATGCTTGCAATTTAAAAAACAGGTTCTTTTTAAGCTCATGTTATTTATTCAACTCAGTGATAAGCATATAAAGCATACAGAATATGCCAAGCATGATCTCCTTCAATACCACATTCTGAGATCTGAACAGAATTGACATTCTATTAGTGTACCAAGTAATTCTTTCAAAAATGAGTTCAGTATTTACATAAGAAACTGTTCAAAAGAAACAAATATGTGCAGTATATAAGTATACAAATCTAAGTGCACACATGCACTAAATAATAGGAATTTTTCGCCATGCTGTAATATTACATTTAACACAGAAGACAAAAATACTGTACAATAAGATATAAATTTAAAAGCATGATATAATGCTTGAAGATAGCATAACAATTAGACACCAACTCAGGAGATATCTATCTGATATGCAGTTTTGAAGTTCTTCTTGAACCCATGTAAGTTTCCATGTACAGTCCAAATATATTCTGTCAGACTGACTGCCATCTTTAAGCTCTGTTAATGTGAGCAGCATGTTCCAAGGTTTATTTTGTGTTCCCTGTAGCAAACTGGGGTGTCTCATGTTGTACTCTTTGTGTTGTTGAATTAAACACCAGCTCTATACCATTCTAGACTGAATTACACAGAAATTAAAAATGGGTTATACTATAATTGATTAAAATAAAGCTTCCCTAACTATAATTGATTAAAATAAAGCTTCCCTACAAAAAGCGTTTATTTCAATTAATGGATGAGACTGGTATTTTTCAAGTTATTTTTTCACAGTTATGGTATGGATTAGTTTGCCACACGAAACTGTGCTGTAAAGTGAAGTATATTTTATAAATTTAAAAATATATGTAGTCCACTGTTACATTTTAAAATGGAGGTGAAGGGTACCAGAGTACCAAACTAATCCTCATATTTAAGGTATGTTTCAAAATCCTCAGACTTACAAACAAAGCTGTCAATGGCTTCTTCTCCCTTTCCTTTGAGAATTATTAATGCTAAATCTGCCAAGCACATATTCCTATCGCAAGGTATAGGCATTCTTAATTTTTCTGAATATATAAGGATTTATATTAATAGAACTAAGAGTAGGAGGTACAGCTACATAACACTTTTTTTAAGCCTTTACATTGGCTTCAAGTAAATATAAAGGCTTGCTTTAAAATCTTTCCTATAACATTTAAAGCAGTAAATGGCTCTGGTTCCCTTTATTTAAATATAATGTTTACATCACAGTGTACACAATTACGATCATGGGATGCCAAAATCATAAAAACTATATGTAGATTAAAGTACTGTTAGAGGCAGCCCCTTCATTAACAGGGCCATGACTCTGTATTGGTTAGCCAGCAATTGTAAGGACTTATCAGTATAAGTATATAATGCCGGTTAAAAGCCTATAACCTGAGCACTGCATGCCTTCTTAATTCTGTTGATTAGTGTTTTCTTACTGTAAAAGTATATGTTAGTTCTTTCTTTAATTCAAAAGTATAGGCCCATCCAACAATCTTGGCTTTTCCACATCATTTTCATTTCTACACTCATTCTTGATTTTCTTCTTGTTCAACTACTGATTTGAAAAAGTTAAACTTCCTTGGCCACGTAACAACACATAATGCTGTTAGACAGCTTCGTTCATCAATGTTTACAGATACTGCTTCAGACCACTACATGACTGTGTGACAGGTTAAATATTTCAAGATCCTGAGAATATAGTATTGTCTTATATTCACAGTTCTCTTACAAAACACAATGGAACAAAAAGCAAATCCACATAGTACATAACATAACATAATGCAATGTGGCATGATATCTAAGCATAGAAATCAAATCAAAAGCATCCCTAATAATACATTAAAAATCTTAAAAGCAAATTTACTGTTTGGCCATGCAGTCTAACATAAAACAAAATTAGAATCTGTAATAAGAATGACTAAGAAAAATATAACAAAAACATGAAATATTTCATTTTAAAGATATACAAATTTGTGTCAAATACTCGTGATGAAATATTTCTAATGAATATGCTAATGCAAACGTAATTTTTGCACATACAGGGCCCTCCACCATGTCTGGGACAAAGAAAAATTTTTCCTTGATTTATCCCTCTGCTCCACAACTCAGACATGATTAAAGTGCACGTTGTAGACTTTAATTTAAGGGTATTTGCATACATTTTATTCACATCATGTAGAAATTACACTTTTTATACATACCCCCTGACCCCACATTTAAGGGCACCATAATGTCACACTGGAGTCACAGAGGCAGCATTACAGGTGGATTGCTGCCAATCCTGGATGAAACTCCATTCACAGTCCCAATGACTGCAGTCAATTCACAGTGAAAGCTTTGCAAGTGGATGGTGGCTGATCCAGGAGGATCTTCCCAAATCCCGCTCTGACAATCATTCTTAATTCACCAAGTAAGAAAAACACTGATGATCACACTTGACTTGTCTAATGCTTTGACACTTTTGTGATCGGGAGGGAATCCTCCATAATATGATAAACATGCTTGATCCACCGATTGGGACTTCCCCACTCACCCCTCTCATACAAAGTGCTAAAGTCATGCTAAAGTCAGAGGTCGACCGCAAAACCACCTGTGGGTAACTAAAAGGTTAACATGCTTAACACGATTACATATAAAATACACACACTTGACCTTTAAGCTAATAAGCTTATTGTTTACTAAGTAACAAATGCATATTCTTCTTTATTTTCTTTTACTAATTAAAAATATAAGCTATTGTACTAAGACCAATCTCATTAATTGTCCACACTAAGACAAGTAGAATCAATTTTAATTTCAGGACACAATGAAAAGGTCTGAACTCATTCTGTTCTAATTTCTGCTATAGAAACAGCTCTCTTTTCTTACACTCCAACTTACGCTGGACAACATATACATCTGCTGTTCCACTCCATGCATACAGGATTAATGCAAAATCTTGTTAAAGTAATTCAGAATTCACAGAAATCAGGCTAATTCCATTCCAGAAAACCCAGATTAATCAAAATGTGTCTTTCTGGAATAGATAAGGCCAGAATGATGTGATCTGTGAGCAAAAGATACGGATAACTTGATAATCCTGCTTTTTAGAATGAGCTCAGGACTTGCTCAGGACAGCTCAGTTACTGGAGCAACCAATACTCTGTAACTAACTTGTAAAACAGCAAGCTTAACTTGGAAGATTGTTTTGTAGCCTCAATAATTAAGGAGCAGAACATCCAATCATAAAGTCAAAGTCCATAAATGTTCTGTCAGAAATGCTGATCGTAATGGCACTAATTAAAAAAAAATGAAATTTTGAAAATGTCATACCCCTACCTGAATGAACAATCAACACAGAAGCACAACTCCTCCACCAAATTCTTCCCTAGAACAATGTAATCAGATCACAAACAGGCATTCTGGCATTCCTAGCTAAGGGTTTGCATGGATTTTACTGTTTTAAGTCTAAAATTTTAATATAAATTAGTAATTTTCTAATTTGTTGTTAGACTAAGTAATTGCTTTATTGATTGTAATCCATGATTGTATATTTATTAGTTTTTAACTTGTGGCAATCACATTTTTGTTATCTGTCCTACTACACTTGCTGAACAAACAGGCCCCAGCCTAATCTTACTCAAATGTGTTTATCTCTTTTATAAGTAGCATCTACCAAGCAAACATATGTAAAGGTAATTATTTTTGAGCAATAATAATTGATAATAGAGTTGCTGTTGGAACAGAATCCCGTTCTTCGGTCCTTCTGTGAAGTCCCACACTTTTAAAGAAATGCCTCTGAAGATTCTCCTCCTTATAAATTAACTATACCTAATATGCTTCTTAATGCAGTTCTTGATTTGGGGTTCTGTAATGGAGTAAGACAAAATTACTTATGCATTGTTTTGCAGATCATGATGATTTTTGCAAATACAGTATGTAAATCAAAGTATGTAAAGTAAGTAAATCAAATACTCAGTACAAATATCAATGTGTTTTCTTATCCATTCTCAAAATAATATGAGATGCTACGTACATAAGTAAAGTATAAATGTTGAGGCAAATATCCAGAGTCTCAGGATTAAACAGAGTAAATTCTAATTCAACAAGTAGGCATTGAGTTTTCTACTGCAAATATTTGAATGAAAGTAAATACCATTTGATTTCCTTTGTCATGTAATTACTGGGCAATATGGGATTCAGTGCAGGCAGGATAACATTTAACATTTCTCAGCAAAAACTGTAACTAGAATATTAAAAGACATCGCAAATGAAAGAATTTGAAGAGAAATATATTTATAGATGATGACGACTAGCTTCTAAGTTGACTTCAATTTCTAAGAGCTATACTCTTGGAGTTGTGTGCTGACCTAACGCTGGCTTTACAAAGGCTGACTTTGAGGAATTGAGCTCTACCTGCTCCTTTGTAAGCTCTGTTCACCCTCGCATTTTTAGCCACATGAGCTTTTCAAAGTGAGCTTGCTGACTGATCTCATACTTCACAATCATCACTGAGTCATACCATGCCAGCTTTATAGGATGTTATTAACAGCTTTTCATCCAGATATATAAGATTTCCTTACACTCTAGTTGAGCTGGCAAACATCAAAGCACAACATCCGTTTTTGAAAATGTAATCGGAGTGGTCAACTGCATGCACATTGCATAGTCGCAGGTTCTTTTTCCAACTAGCATGGCAAAAGGCAAGCAGTCCTTTAAAGGATAGCGAATCACCTCAAAGAGCCATGTGAAGAGCACAGAATATATCCATTGTGGCATTTGGCACTGACTCTATACTTATAAAGGCACCTTTAGCATATTAATTTGCTTGTGTAAATGGAAAGCATTTCCACTCTATTATTGTGCTGTTCTATAATCCACAGAAAGTGTGTCGCATTCTGTAAGCAGTTAAGAGTGCTGCAAAATGCGGCACACAATCATGACTTGAGTGTACCTGAAGAGATAAGCCTGACCCTGACACACCAAATGATCAGCCATATCGGACAGCAATACAACTTCATTTGAAAGTAATTAGCAGAATGCAAAAAACAGGTAATTAGATGCACCATTTATTTTTTAACCAATTAACTTCATTTGTGGTCAATATTGCATAATACAGCCCTTATATTCCTTAGTTCTTTGGTCACATCTCTTACAGCATCCATTATTACATTTTGTGATCCCAGAACAGCGTCCATCAGCACACGGCCAGATGGTAGGAGAGCAGTTTCTGAGGCAAAGGTGTGTGTGCAGCTGGGCACAGCAGCACCATAACTGCCGGGAGTCACATCCTTGGCACCTTTCACACCAGTTTTGATATCTGACCACTTCTTTTTTTATTTCAAGCACTGTGTGACTTTCTAAACTTGAACTTGAGTGTCACCACCGTGCTGTATTACTCTATCAATTTCCCTTTGTTGCTTAAACCACTGCTTAAGCCAACAAATAGTACGCCTTTCCTTACCTTCACTTCACATTTGCTAAAATTCTTCTTTTTTCCACACGCGTTTGCTATTGTCTTTTAACAAAATACTGTATTGAAGGGGCTATTTAAATTGATTTGCATATTCAAATATGCAGAATTTGAGGAGGTGTCGGGGTGGGGTTGTAGGCACGTGCATGTGCATTAAAATTCACATTGGTTGGGATTTATAAATGGAAAGTGCATGGAACTTTGCTTACCCAGTTTTATGCATCTGAATTTTTTTGTGCGCACATATATTTACACCATGTTTTAGTGTGAATTCTATGCACAGCATTATACATGAGGTCCCAGATCACAAAAAAAAAAGAGTGCACTCCAACATAAGAAGAATCCTCCACTTGAACCCAAAGCAACAACTCAACACAAAATCCTTAAAAGACTTGGTATCGTAAAACTGTCTGTACCAAAATAAATCAGAGCTCTAAATAGCTAGTAAACAGCCATCCTCTTCTGTGTTATATATTTGTCTGCCTTGTCTTGCTGTCAATTCATATATGCACTTATCAAATTGCTATATTCCTTGTTTATCAATAAACTGTATTATTCGGCTTCTTAAAATGATTATGCGTCATTTCCCAAGTCTAATGGCTAGACAACAGAAAAAGGTAAAGTAAATAAAATAGGATTATTAATTAATTAATTATCGTCATTGCCAAAAGCAAACTTATAATTGATTAACTATGTTAGATCTCTTAATTTTCCTACAACACTATAACTAAAAATACAAGAATTTAACACATTTTGTTAAAACACAACAACAGCTAATATTGATGTTTACTGTGGTTAATGTAAAGGCAGCTAGGATGATATAAAAGATGTTTTTGATTTTATAGCATTTAAGAAAAAAATGTAAAGAAAAAATTCTTAGTGTAATTATACAAGTATAAAATTATCTGAAATTCTATTAAATAGTTATATACTGTATAATAATATTACGAAATTAATGTCCATTTCTGATGAAGTATTAGGCCGGGGTTACACTTCACGCAACGCGACGCATGTACCTGTGGATGTTACTGCTATGCAAGTGTTGTACTGTTTATACTTGCGCACATACTTTACGTAAATCTGGAAGATTCCACCAGGTGCCAGTGCGAGACATCATCACAGTGAGAAAAGGTTCAACTTCGTTGTGTTGTAAATTGCCTGAAACATCCATTAAATTCTGAGGACACAAAATCTCTAAAAAGGATGGATGTTAAATGATTACATACATTAATCCAGGGATGCTCTCATTCCAGCTAGTATTGGGCATGAAGCAGAAACAATCCCTGGACAGGGCATCAGTTCATTGCAAGGTGAATATAAGCACTCACACTAAAGTCATTTTAGCATCACCAAATTCCCCAAACCTTCATGTGTTTGGAAGGAAACCACAGCACACTGAGGAAACCCACCACGAAAATGTACAAACACCAGGCAGGGAACACCAGGGACATGACTCCCTACTGCGGGGCAGCAGTGCTACCACTCTGCCAATGTGCTGCCCCAACACATGTAATTAACAGTACTTATTATTTAAATGAATTTAACGATTTATCTGAAAAATGTAATATACATATTGTAATGCATTTCATCATGAAAGTGATATCAAGTATAAATGTAAGGATTCTAAATGTGAAGCCCCAGAAGCACAGCTGGGTTGGTTTTAAAATGATGTTTAAGACGGTCTACTTCAATGATAAAATAAACTACGAGATTAACTTCCACTTTAATCACAAAATAGACATTTTCACTGTGCCCTTAACTTATTTTTCTCTGTGGTTCAAATAAGCTGTTGTACATTCTGATTCTGTTGTGAAGGTGTAAAAAAAAAAGAAGATTGTGAGACTTTTACAATGTATCATGTCATTACGTTGGGTATATGCAACACCTGAATATAAAAGCAACACGAATGGATTTGTATGTCAGCACTTTGCTTCACCACATTGAACCATTTGTCAAACATCGAATCATGCACATCGATCGTGTAGGTTCCACAAAGCGGCTTTCTGTCACACGTACATAGTAAACAGAGACTCGGATGTCACGTTCCAACTTGATCACACTGTGCCTCCAGACTTTTTGCTGGTACTGCAATTCATACACACATTGCTTTAATTTCTGAGGACGTGCTCAGAGGATGCGTCAAATGAATGCTGGGAACACGTGGCAGCCATGATGTGTGTGCATATGCGTTCTGAGCATGAAGTATAAACCGGCCCTTAGGCTATGTTCACATTACAAGCCTCATTGCTTAATTATGATTTTTTGCTCAGATCGGATTTGTCTGTCTAGATGATTCACATTCATAACTACCTGTGTATAACTGTAACATGAACGCATCTGTCTTCTGAAACGGCATGCATGAGCACATTGATATATTTGTACAAGAGTCATCTGCAGCTCCAACAACAAAAATCTTCATGAGATGACTTATGGTATCAAAACCGACAAAATGAATGTGCTAATAGCTAGTGCATTTATCACATTTTGCTCTGGAGGATAGCAAACAGTTCGTTAGCTCGGCATGCTTAGGTTGTGCCTATCGCTGGCACTGATAAAGCAAAAGATATATGGGTACAAGCAATGGTGGGACTATGACTGTTGTCACAGCTGTATCTCTCCTCCATTGTGGTTTTGATGCCCCGCTGGTTGTGGCTTATAATGGTAGTGCTCAACCCATGCGTATGGGCAAAAATCCATGTGAATTCCAATCTGACCTTTCTCATTCATATTGCATGGACATGAATCAGATACGTATCTTATCTAGAAACAAGTATGAAGGTGACACAAATCTTATTTAAAAAAAAAACCAGATTTGTGCCACATTAAGGTAAATAAATCAGATTTGAGTCACATCTGCTTGGTAATGTAAACATAGCATGGTTATTTTTGGAAAGAAAAAACTTCATCCCTTTTGTTTTTCATTTCATAGCTTAATTCTTTTAAAAAACAATGTTTTACACTGACAAACACAGCTGTAAATGAATTGTCAGTTTGTAGATAGGCAAATCAATTCACAAAATCAGATTATGAAAAGAGAGGATTTTACTTTACAAAATGTAAAAATGTGTGAATTACTGCGTTTGGAACAGTTATTCAAGAAACAAAAATACTGCGGAAAATATCTCTAATCTTTTACATGAGCTTCAACTATTTTTGATTTTTTATATCTGTTTTGGGTATTGTTTCACATTTTGTTTTATTGAAATTACATGTTTATTACTTTTTTATATTCTTTTAGTCCCGTCCTAGATAATGTAGTTTAGTGTCAGTGCTACAGAGATTTCTAAGGATACCTACCTACTAGAAAGTTATTGGTGTGCATGTGTATATTTGTGGCATAACAAACATCATCTTATTTATTAACCCACTGCAACTTCAATACTCCTTACCTAAACTTAAAATTACATATAAAAGATAACACCTAATTTTCAAGAATAATAATTCAGGCGTCTTAATTCTAGATTGCCTGTATAACAATGAAACATATGTAAAGCTTTAAAAAAATTGTGTAATTGACCCTTTCTCTGAAGGATTCCTATTACTAATTTAAAAGGTTCACTTCTGTCACTTAAAAATCATTTCCAATAATATGTGGTTTTATGATGCTGTTGGTTACAATCTTATGTTGAATTCTGAGACATCAATGCACATGAATAAACCTTTTTCGCAAAAGAGATAGGACCCAGATGTTGTCACTAAAGTAATGTATCACAACATCTGCTCTTCACCAATACTGGAGTTTCCAATACTTTTTATGAATTTACCTAAACTTAGTTAAGATAATATATAAAGATTAGTGAAAATGAAAGTAAACAGGTGGAAGTTTTTTGTTGAAAACTTCTTTTTTAATTATAGAAGTAAGGTAAACTCAAACATTGGTTTGCTATAGCTGTAGATCATTTGTCTGGTGTAGTCAATATGCACGAATGCAAAGTCAGCAACCTAATATTAAGTCAGCAAGTTAATGTAATGTTATAAGGGCCTAGTGATTAGTAGCATTTAGTTATATTAGTTAGGAAGGCAACATACGTGCCTATAAGACCCTTTTCATGCAGGCAGTTTTATTTACAAATAATTATCAAGAAGTGGCCATACGTTACGGGTGTCGACATGCTAAGAAAGTCTGTTGTTGCAATGGGCTGCAAGTGTGAAATTCCACCTGCACTGCTGGAAAACTTAATCTACTAATGGTCTAATATTTATATGTGAAAATGCCTTAAATAACAAGTTGTGTAGCTTCCTGTCTCCTGATGTGTTTGTGTGCAAGGGTGGACACCCTATTTCAAGATGTCATGAAACTAAATTTTATTTCCTTTTTATGTTTCTCTCAAATATGCAATTTGGTGATATTTCTGAAGAACAGTGAATTCACAAACTCTGACTCCAAGGCTTGCTCTAGTCCAGTCAAATGCCAACTTTCAAGGCTACTGATCTCTTCCCTACTAGTTCCAGACAAAATGATGTGCAGTAGCTTCTGCTTTCAATCATTTTTGGTCTTTGGCATGTTCATGTCAGAACTTTTGTAATACAGGCAACATAAAAACGTGCTCCCATAAACTATATTTATTCAAAACATCATACTTTCATTACTCTTTTTCAGAACCACATTTCTATGTGAAGAATTTTGTCTAAAAGGGCTATAATAGCATTTAATGCTATAACAGTTGAATTGTTTTAAAAATAATTTAATTTTGATTAGGCAATATATAATATACTTGTCATTATATACAAATAATGTGATGCATTTGTTCCTTATTATTATACCTAGATATCAAGCTTTCACATGCCCATTCCAATACCTTGTATTCTTCTTTCATCACCTGTTCAATAAGTTCAGATTTCACGGGAGGCTTGGAGTACTGGCCTGAAAGAAGACCATGTCCCAGTTTAGCCCTGTAAGACAAAAAAAAGATGACAAAAATAGCTATACAGACAGCTAATGTCACACGGATGATTGATGACCTTAAGCCCTGCACAAGACATGATTGATGACTTTAAGCCCCGCCCCAAAATATTAAAATATGATTTATGAAAATATGCAAAATATTATTTATGAAAATATAAAAACATGAAAATATAATTTGTTGATATGATTTATGAAAATATGAACATATGCAAATATGAAACTATAAAAGTATGAAAATATATTTATGTTAATATGATTTATAAGCTATAAACTTAGGACACGTGGCTTTATTTTATAAACACTAGATTCAAATTTAATATTAAGAAATTAAATATACACTTGTCCTGCCGTCATAGCTATGCCTATGTGTAACTTTCTGAAAATATTCACACACCCGCGCTTATCAACTCACGACACACATGACCATATTTTATAAACACACAACCGGTCGTGTGTTTATAAAATATGGTCATGTGTGTCGTGAGTTGATAAGCGTGGGTGTGTGAATATTTTCAGAAAGTTACACATAGGCATAGCTATGACGGTAAGACAAGTGAATATTAATTTTGAATCTAGTGTTTATAAAATGAGGTCGTGTGTGTTGTTAGTTTATAAGCTTGGGTGTGTGAATATTTTCAGAAAGTTACACATAGGCATAGCTATGACTGCAAGACAAGTGTACAGTATATTTAATTTCTTAATATTAATTTTGAATCTAGTGTTTATAAAATAAAGCCACGTGTCCTATGTTTATAGCTTATAAATCATATTAACATAAATATATTTTCATACTTTTATAGTTTCAATATTTGCATATATTCATATTTTCATAAATCATATTTGCATATTTTCATAAATCATATTTTCATATTGGGCGGGGCTTAAAGTCATCAATAATGTCTGGGGCGGAGCTTAAGGTCATTAATCATCCGTGTGACATTAACTGTCTGTATAACTACTGACAAACACAAGACTTCAGTAGCATATGACTTTCTATATGTTCTAAATAGTGCAGTCAGTTTAAAACACACTTGATTTAAGTCATTCAAGACATTTATCTTAGCAAATACATACATCTGTGTGTTAAAGTCCTGTGTAGGATCAAGTGGCGAATAATCAAATATCCTCTGTAAATTTCCCACATATCTGCAATAAACAAATAAAAAAATATAAATTTTTCATGTATGAAGTATCCACTTTAATAGGTATACCTTTTCTTCTAACATAATTTGAGTGCACAATCAATGACATCAAAGGTGCAGACAATTTTAATATTGCAAGCATATACTCACAGATTTTAAAATGAGTGCAATTATGAGGAAGTATGTTGAAAACTAAAGATTTTACAGTTTTGAATATGTATAGTGTAATACTGTCAGTTAAATGCACTGATAGAAGTACACCTTATGAGAAGGATCTAGGAGTCATAGTGGATTTGTCAGTGTCTACATCCTGGCAGTGTACAGAAGCATTAAAGAAGGCTAATATAATACAGTGGAACCTTGGATTGCAAGTAACTTGGTTTGCGAGTGTTTTGCAAGACAAGCTAAAATTTTTAATAAATTTTGACTTGATAAACGAGTGATGTCTTGCAATACGAGTAGTACGTATACGCATTGTCTACCAAGCGCCACGTGATCACGTGAAGTGAGCTGATGGCTCTTCTCTCTCTTGCTGCGGGATTGTGGGTAATCGTCTCCCATTCTCCATCTGAGTCAGCGTGCCTCACTCATAAAGTCAACATCTGTACGAGCATATACTATTTACTATAGCATGGTGAAAACGTGTGTGTGTTGTAACATGCGAGTCCCTGTCTTGCACCCCAAAACACGAAGCTGAGTCTTAGTACTTTAGCGACACCAGCTTTATTCAGCTTGAAACAGGAACAGCGCGGTTATTTATTGTAGCGGGATCTGCCACTAACTATACACAGGCACAACAGTCAGGCAGGGTCGGGACCAAGTAATACTGTTCCCTGCTCATTTATAATGTTCCTGTAATACCCATCAATGGCAGGCGCTTATAGCATGTCTGCGATCTTTTTGGATTCGCTTTTACGGCGAACTGCTACAGTGCTTGGAGCCTGCAGTTGCTTTGGGACGCTCTTCTGCCTGTCGTCCCATTAGGTGGATTCCTAAAAAAGTTTACAAACTCACTCACACCAGCCATGATTCTTTGCAGGTTGATTTGTTTTATGTATTTTTACTTTATATTTTGGACTAGCAGAATACCCGCGCTTCGCAGCGGAGAAGTAGTGTGTTAAAGAAGTTATGAAAAAGAAAAGGAAAAATTTTAAAAATAATGTAACATGATTGTTAATGTAATTGTTTTGTCATTGATATGAGTGTTGTTGTCATCTATATTGTCAGGGATGCCAGGGGCCATGACCCGGGCGGGACGTCATGAGGGACTGGATGTGGGTCTGTGCCCACCCTGGATCACGTGGGGGTTGCCTTCCGGGTTGCCCTGGGGGCCACGGGTACAGGGCATGGAAGTTCCACCCTGTAGGGGCCCATGGTCACTGCCAGGAGACGCCCCAATGCCTTGGGGACCTGTTACCCCAGCACTTCCGCCACACCAGGAAGTGCTGGGGGGAAGACTTAGGACGGCGCCGGAGAGCAGCCGAGAGGACAGCTGGCACTTCCGCCACGCTGGGGCGTGGCCAGAGGAGGAATGCCGGGAACACCTGGTGCTCATCCGGGAACCATATAAAAGGGGCCGTCTCCATTCATTAGAGGCTGGAGTCGGGAGGAGGAAGGACGAAGCACAGAGGAGGGGTGGAGGCGGCCCGAAGAAAGGCATTGTGTGGCCAGGACTGAGTGTTTTGGGGTTTGTGCACAACTGGGTCTGTGTGACCATTGAATTGTCTGTAAATTGTGTAAATAAATGTGTGGTGCTTGAGAACAATATGTCCGCCTATCTGTGTCTGGGTCAACTTTCACAATATATATATACTGTATATATATATATACATCTATATATACATATATAGCAAAATACCCGCGCTTGGCAGCGGAGAAGTAAAAAGAAAAGGAAACATTTTAATAATAACGTAACATAATTGACAATGTAATTGTTTTGTCATTGTCATGAGTGTTGCTGGCATATATATATATATATATATATATATATATATATATATATATATATATATATATATATATATATATATATATATATATGTGTGTGTACATATATACACACACACAGATACTATGGAGTGCCAAACAGGCAAATACATTGATTTTGTGAATATATAAAGTCAAAACTTGAATATATAAAGTCACTGTCGGAATATATAAAGTCAAAACTTGAATGTATAAAGTCATCGCTGGAATATATAAAGTGAAAACTTGAATATATAAAGTCAGCATCAGAATATATAAAGTCAGCGCTGGAATATATAAAGTCAAAACCTGAATATATAAAGTCAGCGTCGGAATTTATAAAGTCATTCCTGATTACATAAAGTCAACATCGGAGTATATAAACTCACTCCTGAATATATAAAGTGAAAGTCAAAATCTATTGATTGAAACAACTCTGAACTGAACTAAGTTAACAAAAACGTATTCAGAAAAATAAATTAAAAAAACACTGTTCGGTTAATGTTTTGAAAATGATGCATGTGCCCTGCCCAGGATTGGTTCCTGTCTTGCGTCCAGTGTTGGCTGGGATTGGCTCCAGCAGACCCCCGTGACCTTGTGGTCGGATTCAACGGGTTGGGAAATGGATGGATATTCCAGCGCTTACTTTATATATTCCGACGCTGACTTTATATATTCAGGTTTTGACTTTATATATTCAGAAACAAGTTTTGACTTTATATATACCGACGCTGACTTTATACAGTGGTGTGAAAAACTATTTGCCCCCTTCCTGATTTCTTATTCTTTCGCATGTTTGTCACACAAAATGTTTCTGATCATCAAACACATTTAACCATTAGTCAAATATAACACAAGTAAACACAAAATGCAGTTTTTAAATGATGGTTTTTATTATTTAGGGAGAAAAAAAATCCAAACCTACATGGCCTTGTGTGAAAAAGTAATTGCCCCTTGTTAAAAATAACCTAACTGTGGTGTATCACACCTGAGTTCAATTTCCGTAGCCACCCCCAGGCCTGATTACTGCCACACCTGTTTCAATCAAGAAATCACTTAAATAGGAGCTGCCTGACACAGAGGTTATAAAGCCATTTCTAAAGCTTTGGGACTCCAGCGAACCACAGTGAGAGCCATTATCCACAAATGGCAAAAACATGGAACAGTGGTGAACCTTCCCAGGAGTGGCCGGCCGACCAAAATTACCCCAAGAGCGCAGAGACGACTCATCCGAGAGGTCACAAAAGACCCCAGGACAACGTCTAAAGAACTGCAGGCCTCACTTGCCTCAATTAAGGTCAGTGTTCACGACTCCACCATAAGAAAGAGACGGCCTGCATGGCAGATTTCCAAGACGCAAACCACTGTTAAGCAAAAAGAACATTAGGGCTCGTCTCAATTTTGCTAAGAAACATCTCAATGATTGCCAAGACTTTTGGGAAAATACCTTGTGGACTGATAAGACAAAAGTTGAACTTTTTGGAAGACAAATGTCCCGTTACATCTGGCGTAAAAGGAACACAGCATTTCAGAAAAAGAACATCATACCAACAGTAAAATATGGTGGTGGTAGTGTGATGGTCTGGGGTTGTTTTGCTGCTTCAGGACCTGGAAGGCTTGCTGTGATAGATGGAACCATGAATTCTACTGTCTACAAAAAATCCTGAAGGAGAATGTCCGGCCATCTGTTCGTCGACTCAAGCTGAAGCGATCTTGGGTGCTGCAACAGGACAATGACCCAAAACACACCAGCAAATCCACCTCTGAATGGCTGAAGAAAAACAAAATGAAGACTTTGGAGTGGCCTAGTCAAAGTCCTGACCTGAATCCAATTGAGATGCTATGGCATGACCTTAAAAAGGCGGTTCATGCTAGAAAACCCTCAAATAAAGCTGAATTACAACAATTCTGCAAAGATGAGTGAGCCAAAATTCCTCCAGAGCTGTAAAGACTCATTGCAAGTTATCAAACGCTTGATTGCAGTTATTGCTGCTAAGGGTGGCCCAACCAGTTAATAGGTTCAGGGGGCAATTACTTTTTCACACAGGGCCATGTAGGTTTGGATTTTTTCTCCCTAAATAATAAAACCATCGTTTAAAACTGCATTTTGTGTTTACTTGTGTTATATTTGACTAATGGTTAAATGTGTTTGATGATCAGAAACATTTTGTGTGACAAACATGCAAAAGAATAAGAAATAAGGAAGGGGGCAAATAGTTTTTCACACCACTGTATATTCAAGTTTTGACTTTATTTATTCCAACAGTGACTTTATATAATCAAGGTTTGACTTTATATATTCGGGAATGACTTTATATATACAAGTTTTGACTTTATATAGTTAAATTTAGTCATCATTGCATAACTTTTTCTTTACCATAGAAATTTAAAGACTAAATTCAACTTCCATTCCTAACAAAGATATTTCTGGTGACTAAATAAAACCTACTTATATCCAAATTCGAGCTATTGAGCTGTCGCCTGCCTGCCTGAATAAGTCAGCCTCGCTTCGCTCTTACTTTTTTACCGTTCATTTAATTATGGCTAGTGGCGGAAAAATTATAAAATGGAAGGAGGATTACACTGAGTATGGCTTTACCAAAACAATTATTGATGGTGAATCGATTATTTATAAAGCTTCAATTGGTGATCTGTTTTTCTGTGTTAACCTCATATTTTTCATACTTCTTCTCAAACCAAGGGGGTGCGAGGGTAAAATGAATCAGGAAGCGCAATGTAATCGGTGTCCCAGGAAATCATGCATTGACAGAAGTTCCCCTTTCTTGTAATGTAAAGTGTGATTAAATGCGTGATTTTTTAACGAGTTATGGAGCACATGCATCGAAGCTTCTCAGCTATGCTTGTGCTAAGAAAAGGAAACATTTTAAAAATAACGTAACACGATTGTCAATGTAACCTTTTGTAAGTAGTGCCTGGAGGATTCAGTGTGGAGAAACTGTAGAGACAGGTGTGTATTAAGTTGTGGATTTTTCTGTGAGTATTTGGTGGCAGCGTCACAAAGTCGCTTCCGTAACACTGCGTTAGCTGCAGAGCTCAGCTCAGAGCGAAATGAGGTGAATGGGAGGGGAGATGATGACATGACTCCCCCACCCGCCTTAACTGTCAATCCCCCACAAACACAGTCTCTCGGAATTTGCATAAGCATAGCCCTTCACCTGCAATTTTAACTTAGTTACAAAGTGATCAAGACTCTCGTTTATTTCATGTCACACGAAACTCTGCCCCCCACGGCTTTCAAGCTCAACTCCATTACAGTATATGGGGAAAAATAGCTTCCAGTTATGACCATTACGCGTAGAATTTTGAAATGAAACCTGCCCAACTTTTGTAAGGAAGCTGTAAGGAATGAGCATGCCAAATTTCAGCCTTCCACCCACACGGGAAGTTGGAGAATTAGTGATGAGTCAGTGAGTCAGTGAGTGAGTGAGGGCTTTGCCTTTTATTAGTATAGATTAATCATTTTTATATGAATAGTTTTGGGCTGTGGAACGAATCACCTGAGTTTCCATTATTTCTTATGGGAAAATTCACTTTTATATACGAGTGCTTTGGATTGTGAGCACGTTTCCAGAACGAATTATACTCGCAAACCGAGGTTCCACTTTATTAGGTTAGCTATCATGATGCGCAGAGTACAAGAGCAAGGAGTTCATGCTTAATGTATAAAACACATTAGTGAGGGCTCACCTGAACTACAGTGTTTTGGTCTTCACATTACAAAAAATACATAGTGGTGCTAGAGAACATCCAGTGATGAGCCACTAGGCTGATCCTGGGACAAAGAGGTATGAACTATAAGGAGAGACTGGATTGGTTGGAAATGTGTTAAAGGCAGGTTTAGCACAAATGTTAGAAAGTTCTTCTTCATGAAAGAGCCATAGACACATCTCTCTATTATAAAAAAAAAAATTTGGGAGGGAGACAAGACATGATCTTCTTGGAAGACACTTTGACGTCATGCAAGACAAGGCAGTGAGACAAAAGGACAACTGCTGTACAGGCTTTTAAATGATCGACATGCTCCGCGACAAGAAGAACACGCAGCTCACAAGCAGCAGCAGCAAGACAGCAGCTAATCCGACCGCAACTTCTTAGCGTGCGTTCATGCCCCCCACCAATTCACAACGTGAGCAGCATTATACGTCCCGCGAAAAAGACATTTAACCACACGTGGGGCCAGAAATAAAGGACAAAGAGTAGATGACAAAGTTGAACTTTGTAAAGAATTGAAAAACGTTGGCGTGGAACACATGCACAGAAGGTCTTCTCGGATCTTATCGGAAGACACTTTGAAGTCCTAGGAGACTATTTGCACATCATGCCCTACTTAGAAACAACAAGACAAAGAACTGAGACAAAAGGACAGCTGCTGTACAGGCTTTTAAATGATTGTCGCACTGCGTGACATGCAGCTTACGCAGTACGTTACAAGCAGCAGCAGCTGCTGTACAGGCATTTAAATGATTGTCACGCAGCGTGACATGCAGTTCACACAGCATGTCACAAGCTGCACCAGCTGCTGTATAGGCTTTTAAATGATCAACGCACAGCGCGATATGAAAATCATGCAGTATGGAACTAGCAACCCCTTTGGGGGGTGATAACTCATTCACTACAGCTTTATTACTGACAAATATCAAGAAATTAAAAATGAATGAAATAAAAATAACAATCTCTTTAAATTGTATATCTGGTTAACCAAACCCAGGGGTTGGTGAACGAAGCAAGCAGGGTGCAGAGCCCTCTAGATAAATAAATTACTAAGCACTGTGGTGGAGAGTTGGACACCTCTCCCCTATCAAATATGTATGGAACATATTGGAGAGAATGTTTCAAACACTAACTGGCTAGATAGCCCAGTGTTTCTGCTAACACAATGTCTGTTACAGCATTGCTAACTTAAGCTGGCAAATCCCATATACAGTACATGTGGGAAAGAAGCCATTAGAAAAGTTTTAACTTTGTTAAAAGAGATGACTGGAAATTATATATGAACTTTTTTATTTTAATCAGAGTCCTATAAATCCAGGTGTGATGGTCAGGGCCACTGGAAGCAGAACCTACTCTGGCAACAACGGCGAAAAGGCAATTGCTTTGTACTTACTGTTTTAAAACTAATATGGCATATAATTTAACACAGCTGATCACTGTATACTCAAATGTGTATTACAGTAATGAAATAAATATTAAATTTAAAATCATGAATGTCTCAGAAAGGCCTATAATAAATATTCCATAAATCTGAAAAAAAAATACATTCAAAGAATTTATATGAAGGAAAAAAAATCATCATTGTTACCATGGGAACTACATAATCTAATTTTTAAGAGTAAATCATACTTAATTAACAATATATCAAATTACTTAAATATAATCAAATTAAAGACCGAACAAACAATTCACGAATTCTGAAACTGAATATAAATAAGTGAAATACATTTCCATATTGCTCACCTCCTGGACTGCTGACTTTTGAAACAGCATGGTGATTTTATAAAACATCTGCCTCCCAGGTATTGTTAATCTTGAAATATTATTAAACTAAATATTACAGGTTAGGTTAATTTCCTTCTGCAAGTTGGCTTTAGTACAATTAAGTATGGGTGTGTGTCCATGACTATTAATTGTGAAAGAACCAAGTCTAGGATTAGTTTCTGCCTTATGCTCAACTAGCTGTGTTACTCAGCTTCACCTGGGAAATTTCATCAGACAAAGGGCCCCAGTTATATTGCCATCAGTTAATAAATGTATCAGAAGTACTATGTAACTAAGTATTTTTCTGTATACAATTTTTGTAGTTTTGTAGTTTTGTTTTTTACTAAAGGCTAGTATTATTCACAGGCAGTGTGGTGTAATGGTTAAAGATCTGGACCTAGGACTTAATAAACCCTGAGGTTGTGGGTTTAAACCCTGGTAGTGACACTGAGTGGCAAGTCACTTCAACTCCCTGTGAACCAATTAGAAAAGCAAATGAAAAGTAACCCATTGTTTCACACATGTTGTAAGTCACCTTGGATAAAGGCAGCAGTTAAATACTGTTATTAGGTCACTGGAGATGCTTACTCTTAAAAATGATATATACAACTGCACATAAGTAAAACATTCTTGCATTAGATCAGATCCTGTTTTTCCTAGTGACTTGGCTTTTGCTGATGGTCGCTGCGATACACAATTTCACAATGTGAAAAAAGAAAGTGTATTCTCTTGAAATGAAATGGATAATCAATAGGAATTATGTGAAATTTGAGGTATCTGTTATCATTATAACATGTTTACGATTTTAACTTGATTAGATTGTTCATTCAAATACTTCTTTTCATGCTTTTCATCAGTTGTATGTGGTCTACCTTTAACACTAGAATTACCAGAGCCTACGAGAAAACTCGAAAATCCCACCCACCTTAAATCCATTCGCACCTCTCCCTCATTGTCTTTTGTCCTGTAAATGTGCCGATTAAGACAAGCAGCAAGCAGCCGGCTATTCCATCCCCCCACCCACCGCCACAGTTCAATTTGCAAAGAAGTTTCTCAGTGCTTAGTGTTTATCTTCGAGTGAAGTGCTGGAGCATTATTGGGTAAAAAAGTAAATCGTCATTTAGAAAACATACATTTCATGTGCGTTCAGTGTCATCAACAATCTTTGTAAAAATGTTAACACAGAAACGTTTTTCATGTATCTATACTAATAAAAGGCAAAGCCCTGACTGACTGACTCACTCACTCACTCACTCACTCACTTATCACTAATTCTCCAACTTCCCGTGTAGGTAGAAGGCTGAAATTTGGCAGGCTCATTCCTTACAGCTTCCTTACAAAAGTTAAGCAGGTTTCATTTCGAAATTCTACGTGAATGGTCATAACTGGATCCTACTTACGTACATATATACAGCCATAGCCTGCAGCTTGGTCACCATGTGAGGCGGAGTTGCGTCCCCCATCACCACGCCTCCCACGTAGTTGGCTGCCTGCCTATATTGCGTCCCCCATACCCACGCCTCCCACGTAATTGAGTGCCTGCCCATATAATGCCGTCTGTCAGCAGCAATCCAATAGACACGCTGCCGCTAAATATTCGCTGGCAAATCAAAAAGTTAATACCGAGAATGCCTGTTAAACATCTTAGATTCACTGTGAATGTAAGAGCTGTAATAAATAAAGTTCCCCTGCATACTTTAAAAGAAAGTCTCGCCATCATTTAATTTTTCACAATTTCTGAAAACAAGACATGGTGTCAGAATAGAGGACAGTCATGGATTTTGTTGGAGTTCCCTCGCCACGAATTGACTGGAATTCTCTTAACCTGCCGGGAGAATGGAAAAAGTTCCAACAACAAGTGGAGCTGATGTTTTCTGGCCCGCTAAAAGGCAAAGACGAGAGTGAGAAATGCAGCTACCTGCTCCTGTGGACTGGGGAAAAAGGAAGAGACATTTTTAACACATGGACTCTCACCCAGGAGAAAGCCAAGGTACTGAAAACTTATTATGACCGTTTTGAGGCGTTTGTCATGGCTAAGATGAATACAATATTCACGAGATACAAGTTTAATGAGAAGACACAGGGTATAAACAAGACTTTTGATCACTTTATAAAGGAGTTAAAATTGCTGGTAAAGGACTGTGCTTATGCAAAGGAAGATGAGATGGTCAGGGATAGAATAGTGTTTGGCACAAACTCAGCGAAAGTGCGAGAGAAACTTTTAAGTGCTTGGTCTTAGCTAACATTAAATAAAGCCGTGGACTTCGCAAGATCGAACGAGATAGCACAACCACAGCTGAGAACCTTCGATGAATGTACTCCGAGCGGCTCACGTGAACTGAGTGTGAACGCAGTACGCAGACAACAAGCAAGAGCTCCAAAGAGCGCTGAACAAAAAACGCATTACACAATTGAGAAGGCAGCAAAACAATATGAAGCGAGTGACGCATACAAGCATATTCATAAGTGCAGCTACTGCAGAAACAAAGCACACGGTGGAAAAAGTCAATGTCCAGCTAAAGGAAGACAGTGTAAAAAATGTGGTAAATTGAACCACTTCGCTAAAGTTTGCAGGACTGGGAAAGGTAAACCCGTGCATGCAGTGTGTGATGTCTCAGATAAAGAGGAAGACAAGCTGTTTATTGATGCAGTAAGAAAGAAAAAACCCTCTGAAGCTGAACAAGCCTTTGTAGACATATCAATAGGAAAGCAAGGTGTAAAGCTTAAGTTTAAATTAAGTTCATAGACACGCTGCCGCTAAATATTCGCAGGCGAATCCACAACTTAATACCAGCAATGCCTGTTAAACATCTTAGATTCACGAGTACCGATTTGGGTAGTGAACACTTCGATGTAACCTGAACACAACATATCCTCCAAATACGAACCTGATTGAAAGAAATAATGATAATCAAATCCTTGATGACAGCAACACTCATAACAGTGACAAAACAATTACATTGACAATCATGTTACGTTATTTTTAAAATGTTTCCTTTTCTTTTTCATAACTTCTTTAACACACTACTCCTCCACTCCGAAGCGCTGGTATTTTGCTAGTTACTAATAATTGACAAAATGTAGACATGAAATGTATAATGTGTGAAACCTGAAATACAAAAATGAAATAAACACTTTCACAAAAGGTACAAGTATAACAAAACAAGTGTACTTTTATTCAAGAATTTAACCGAAGAAAAAAGAAAGCAGGTTACGGTAGGCGGTTCATATGACAGCTAAGCTAAGGTGCAATGCTAAGAACTGCTGCCTTTTAATCAAGAGGTCGCAGTTTTGGTATCAGCTGCTTTCCCAAATTTACCATTTTGAGTAGTGAGCTACTCTTATTGTTTATATCATATAATAAAAACATACATTTGATATGTCTGTAAATTTATATTACTTGTCGATTTTTTTTTTCAGTTTTATTCTCTCACTCACGTTCAAGTACGTTGTACATGGTAGGTACAAACTTGTTTTGTTATACCCCCTCTTTTTTTGAAAATCATTTCAGATCTTGTGTGCAAATGAGACTGGGAAAACTGTGGACGTGGGTGTGAGTGTTGTGCGTGACTGAGAATGACTGTGGATGTGAATTTTTTATTCAGTTTTATTCTTGAGTGTTCCTGTTCATGCTGAATTAGTATGTGCCTTCTGATCCATGATGTCAAAGCTGCTCTGACAAAAAAGAGAGACTTAGATATATATGACATTTGGAATAATTCATTTTCTGACCTGTATTTTGCATTTCAGAAAACGTTGTTGCACTAATGCAACATTATATTCATTTGCATACCTTCATGTGGTTGTAGTTAGTGACCGTGTTTGGTTTTTTGTTCCGATCTGTGCCAGTGTCCACATGTTACTGCATGTTGGTATTTCTTTTGAACTCCAGGAGATGCAGAGGACAGAATAGTATAGAGCAGTGGTGGCGAACCTATGGCACGCGTGCCAAAGGGGGCACTCAGAGCCGCGCCGTCGCCCGAGCACAGAGTTCGTTACTATAAAGCCAGAGGAATGCGGGGCCGGGCTGCTCCCCTAACCGCTCCCCCTCTTCACGTGTGCCGGAGGACTTTTCTCACATCACCCGCCTCTGCCCAGCAGCCCAATGGAAGCTTCCTTCCTCTCCTGTCTGGGGTAAGGCGGGCGGCACACATGCTGCTTGAGGGTGCGGCGCGGACTGCAGCCTTTTGAGTCTGTGATTCTCGTGGTAGGGTTGGAGGGGATGTGGTATAGTGGGTCCACAGCTCAAAATTGAAAAGGCCAGTTTTAACAGATAATTAAAGGGGGTTATGGTAGAGTGGCCGGAGAGCTTTGTGATGCGGGCAGTCCTCGCTTAAGCGCACAGGTGAGGAGTCGTCCGCATCTGTAATTATTGCCAGGAGTTGCTAATCGCCACACCTGATCCACGACCCCGTAATATATAATGGAAGCTTTGGGGGGAGCTTAATAGGGAAGACCTGCGTGAAACACTTGAGAGGATCGAAGGGATGACAAAGGACAGCACAGTTAGATATGAAAATGAAATCCTTAAAGTGTGGAATTCTCTGCCAAATAATCTTAAGTCAATGAAGGCACTTGAGATTGCTTTCCTTACTTTGTTTGGAACATCTTATGCTTGTGCGCAGCTGTTTTCAGCTTTGAATTAAATCAAATCTGACACCAGAAACAGACTAACAGATGACCTGAGTGCTGCATGTGTTGCTCTCAAGCTTACAAAGTATGAACCAAGGTTAGACAAATTATCAGCATGCATACAACAGCAAAAAGCACATTAATTGTTCAAAAGCATACCGAATGCAAACTTTTACCTTTCAACAAAAAGTTGTTTGTATCATTGAAAGCTCTGTTATTATGTTTTTCTTTAAGACAAAAGATGTTAATGTATGAGTTGCTTTTCTAAATTAAAAGCTCAGTAGATAGACAGACAGAGCATCAGTATTGGCAGTTCAGTCCAATTTATCATCCAGCTGCACTCCCAGGTATTTATAGGTCTGTACCCTCTGCACACACTCACCTCTGATGATCACGGGGTCCATGAGGGGCCTGGGCCTCCTGAAATCCACCACCAGCTCCTTGGTTATGCTGGTGTTCAGTTTTAGGTGGTATTCAGGTTAAATTGCCATGTTGGCACTTTGCGATAAATAAGTGGGTTTTGGATTGCAGTTTGGGCACTTGGTTTCTAAATGGTTCGCCATCACTGGTATAGAGAGTTCAGTTCCGCACTATATACATTCATCAGATTCAAATGTTAACAGTTCCCACACACACTCAAGGACCGTCCTTCTTACATTTACGACATGTATATAAGGTGTGAAGCCTGAAGTCCAAATATGAAAGAAACGCGTTCACAAAAGGTATATATTTATGACATTTGGAATAATTCATTTTATGACCTGTATTGTACATTTCAGAAAACGTTGTTGCACTAATGTAACATTATATTCATTTGCATACCTTCATGCGGTTGTAGTCATGACATGACTGCATTTTTTTTGTTTGTTTTTTTTTTCCGATCTTGGCCAGTGTCCACATGTTGCTGTATGTTGGTATCTCCTTTCAACTCCAGGAGATGCAGAGGACAGAATAGTACAGACAGGTCAGTTCTGCGCTATATACAATCATCAGATTCAAATGTTTACAGTTCCCACACACACCCAAAGATCATCCTTCTTACATTTACGACATGTGTATAAGGTGTGAAGCATGAAGTCCAAATATCAGAGAAACACTTTCACAAAAGGTACAAATATAACAGAACAAGTGCGCTTCTATTCAAGAATACTGTATAACAGAGGTAAACTCAAATCATGACAAAGGATGGTGTATGTAAGGACGGTGCATGCACCCAAAACATTAACATTTATATGTTACTTACATAAAAGCCAGATCGATCTGGCTCTTATATACAAAGGACGGTCTAACTCTGTTATATCACGTCTATGTGAAAAAACCAGTGTCAATTGCTTAGGGGGGCAGGTGGGGTGGGGGTATGGGTTTGGTTGGGATCGTGAATGTGGCTGAGAGAATAAAACTGAATAAAAAAAACAAACCTAACCGTTATAAGTATCAAAAATTACACCAGCTGTTACAGACGGGAATCAAATGTATGTTTTTATTTTAAAAAAGTAAGAATACGTGCAGCTCACTTCTCAAAAGGGACTCATCGGGGATCAAACCGGTGAAGTTTAGATTACCCGTCAACAGCTGATACCATTGTGCCACCAAAGAGCTCATAGCAAATGCATGTCAATGTCGTACCCTAATGCGGGTTGTTCTTCTGCAGTTACATTCTTGAACAGAAGCGTACTTGTTCTGTTATATTTGTACCTTTTGTGAAAGTGTTTCTTTGATATTTGGAATTCAGGCTTCACACATTATACACTTCATGTCTACATTTTGTCAATTATTACTAAAACATGAAAATCATTTCTGTTTTAACAATGTGTTTACGATGAGATCATTGTAGGCCCGAAACACACATGAAATGCAAGTGTTCCAAATAATGATATAGTATTTATAAAAGGTGTCATTTTGCTTGACTTCTCACTCTATACAACTCTAAGCAACTGACACGCAGGTAAACAGACTTGAGCTGAGAAAACTGTGTGCCGGTGGGGGATGTGATAGCAGGCTGCTTGCTGTTTGCTGCTTATCAACACATTTAAAGGACAAAAAACTTTGACGGAGAGGTGAGAAGTGATTTAAGGTGGGACGGATCTACGAGTTTTTTCGTAGGCTCTGCTAATTTTAGTGTTTAAGTCCACAAATGTGAATGTGTATGTAAACAATTTCAGAGTTTGGGGGGTGTCTACTTTTAAAGACAACTGATGTATATTACAATGGAGAAACTTATGGGGGACCCATTAAGTTTAAACTTATGTCATCTGTCCACCTTGTCTTGGATCCAAGAACACCACTTCTGCCACTTATTCTCTCTCTCTGCCCTTTCACTTCCTAGAAAAGCAACACCATCTCTCACAGGCACAGTGTCTGGCACTGGCACAATTGAGTTTCACATCTTTGTTGACCTTTCTCTTTACAAATTTCACACCTCACTGTACAAGGCAAACATAAACAATGATGTTCATTTTATTCTATCTGCCTCTTATTTAGTCATCTGTCTACCCTATTTGTTAGTGCTGCTGTCAATTGCTTCTGCTGCATCCTTTGCATAAATCCACCTCTCAGCGAAACACAATGCATGTAAGTTAATAAAATATTAATAAACATTGACAAAAACACATGTGGCGCTCATTTTCTTTTTTTGTATAACATCACTAAACTTCAATCAAATCAGTCAAAGGATTTATGGGACTTTGTGGTGTTTAGTTTCTCTTGGAAGAGGTTTTTACATCTAAATATTGACATATCGAAATGTCGTTTCTTAGCAGATTCCTACTAGCCTAGATGTACAGTCCAGCCAAATTTAATCTTTTTAATGAAATAGGAAATAGTGTTTTTGTTGATGAGCGAGTACATGAGTGAGTAAGCTATTTTATTTAGATATACTGTATATCTAGCTAGGAACTTCAAAATCTGATCAACAGCAACTTAATTTCATAATTTATGCAGATGGCAAGACAATTACCTTACAATGGGGTTTGAATAAGATGTATATACTTTTACTCTTTACATACCACAAATTATCAAGCCCCACATATTATAGTGAGAGCTTTGGGAGAAACATTATTAGAAGTTTTATTTTTGTTAGTGTTATTCACTAAATACAGTTTGAAAGTGCTTAAATATTTTTACAATTAATAAATTAATAAAATTAGTAAAATTAATGCACAAATACTTATAATGCACTAACAGTAAATATTAAACAATACAACATGTAAATACATTGTCACGCAAGCGCGAGTAGGAGGCCGCGGACGGATTCGAACACACCTGGGAACATATTCGCCGGCAGGGAATGGTGGGGTACTAACTTTCTCCCTCTGCTTTCTCATAGGAGAAAGGACCTTCCTCCGCCATAAGCTGGGTTTTGACCGCAGTGTGGCACTTCCGCCCTTCCTCCGCCATCTTGCCCTGACGTCACCAATCCCATCCTCCCTCACGGTCCTTCCCAGCATTCCTCCACTTCCGCTCCTCCCCAATAAAATGGCCGCGGACGCCATGGTTCGGCGTCGCGTTATGAACTGTTTTGTTTATGATTTTGACCAGTTTAAAAATATTGAATTCTGCACAATATACGGGGCTGGCAAACCCCAAACCTTTATGCTGTCTCCTCTTATATCTTTTACAACATAAACACAAAAATATTATATGAAACTTGTAATAAAATGTTATTTTTTCAAAGAATAACCAATAAATCGTGAAAATATTTTATTGATATCATAAATGCCTTACTTGTGCATTTGAATTGAAGAAATGTAATGTATAATATAAGACAGGAAATCGGGCAATGCCATTGAAGGATTATTTCCATCAGTGATAGAAGTCAGATGAAGCACATTTCTCTCATTAAAAAAAGCATACCCGAGTGTGCTCCATGAAAGCGCCTACCTCTTCAGCATAAAACATATCTAGCACTATGGTGACATTTCTTCACTAGGGAGCAGATATTTTACAACAACAGTCATAAAAAAGAAAATAGTTAAATAAAAGTATATTTCAGTAAAGTTAAAATCAATAAATTTTGATTCATGAGTCTTTTACTAAGTTTTAATTAGTTGTAATCCTGAACTGACAAATTTACTAGCCTGTTACGGTATTTTCTCCTGCAATTGTCTGTGATTAAATATTTAAATATTGTACAGAGTATCTCATAAAATAATACAACACAAAATATTTCATTGTTAGATGCCTAGCCTCCAAACAGTGGACTCTTTTTAGATCAACATTTCATATTCATACATCACTTCAAGGTAAAGCCCCCCTTATTTTTGGTTGTATAGTTTCTACACTCATCAATCAAAAGTGGCAACCTTCCATTCAGTGATAAAGAGAGGCCTTTTCAAATTTAGGCTCCTCTGCTTATATTTCACTTTCAGATGGAAAAGGTGACTAGCATTGGCTCATTGGTATCAGCATTGCTGATATAAGCATTTGAAGCCTTGTATACTTAATTTAGAGAATTTATGACAAAAGTCACTTTCAGTTTCTTTTAACATAAACTGAGGCACAGAGAAATTTACATGGTTCAGTAATTAAACAAATGAATTAACTAAATATAATATTGTAAGGATTACAAACCGGTATTATTATTAAGCACAAATCTTTATCCAAGGAAATTTTGCAAAACTGCTTTAGATAAAATACATGTAAGTGATTAGAGGGCATGAACTAAGATAACAAATGATAGTCAACAAAATTTACTAGAAGGTTAATCCCTGGAAAACTAGTAATCTAAAAAACTTTAGCTGACCGCCTGATGGCAAAAAAGAGGTCTGAGTGTTTGAAAGCATGCAAAATCCTAGGATTCTTTATATAACAGAGTGTTTAAACAAACAGTTGCTTGTCACATTTGTCCAAAAACTGCAGTGTTGACAATAATTTTTCTAATGACAGTGTAAAAAAAAAGTGTTTAATACTTTGCTGTTGCTGTGTGCACAACCTGAGTAAAAGATTATTAAAAAAATAAAAAATAAAGCCCTCAAAGTGTCGATGGCTGCAAAGTATCACAGAATATTTTTTCAAAGTAGTTAATCAACATGAAACCAAATTGTGCTGAGTATGCATTACAGTTTTAGGATAATTTGCTTATTGAGTATTTGATAAATATAACTAACTTTTAAAACAAAGTACAATTGCACATACTGTACATCAGCAAACTGCTCTCACTACACTTGATTGTCTTAACATTCAAGCACCACCAAGTGATATAGTTAAAGTACGATGCCTGTCATCATTAGCCATTTATAGGGTAAAGCCTAAGAAAAAATTGTATCAATGATTAAAGTTTCTAGAACAATACCTAACATTAATGTAAATACCATTCTATTGGAGAGGTGCAGGAAGGTAAGAGGTTTCTGAACCAAAGCCAAGTTGAGGGAAGAGGTTTGAATGTTGTTTATATAATGGAACATAAATAAGTGACACTTTTTTAATTATAAGAGAAAAAATGAGACAGAGACAAGATGAAGCATTGACAAAGCTGGCGTGTTTAGTACTTATTTCCGTCACTGTATCATAAACTTTTTTCTCTCCATTCTGCATGAAATAAGATTACATTATTTTTCTTGGCCAAACCACAAGGGATACATAACTTACAAAAAATCTTTTTTGGTGGTGTATTTCTTTATAAAGAAAAGTCTAGGATAGTTGGTCTCGTCCATTGTGAGAGATGGACATCTGAAGCGGAGCTCCGCTAGCAGCGGTGTTATTTTTTATATTTTTTCCTTATTATCCTTAGAGATCCTGTATTTATCCAGCCTGAGGGTTTTACTATAGTATATGCAAGCATATATAAAAATGATCAGCAAGAAAGGGGCTCAGAAAGAAATGGAAAAGAAAACTAAAGCTACATCCAAGCACAGACCGAAAAGTCCAAGTTCAAGCTCAAGGTATGGCCTTTCAGAGACTGATCAGGAACAGATGGGCAAAAGCCCAGACTCCTCTGGACCACGGTCCGCTGCATCGTCTCCAGTTGAGATCGAAATGGGGAGCGAATGTGCTAGTGACGCAGGTCACAATAGCTCATCGATTAGAGAAGATCATTTGAAACTGGAAAAGGCATTGAAGTCTGTGCTTTCAAATACTACACACGAGCTGGGAACATCGGCTGTAATAGAGCCCGCTGCTTCACCTATGTGGCACAAAAGCAGAAATGATCTGTCCGAACTGAAGGTGATGATCGCTGAGCTCAAGCAAGAGATAAAGAATGATATAAAGAAAAGCGAGAAGGCAAGCGAGAATGCAAGTGAGAAGTTGCGGCGGGAACTGCAAAAGCGGTGGCAGGAAAATAAATACTCGGAGAAATGCATATATAGTCGCTTTGAGGCGGCCTTTTAATGTATGCTGGATAAAATTGAGGAGCACACTCAGGAAAACGCCTCTAAATTGAGCACACTTGCCGATCACTGGAGGATGTTAAGCAGACATTCACAACTCGAATTGAAACAGCCGAAAATCTAGCATCAACCGCTGATGGAAAAGCAACAGCTGCCAATTCTGAATGCAAAAAACTTGGAGACAGACTTGATGCTCTGGAAGATGGAAGCAGAAGGAATAATATTAGAATCGAAGGTCTACCTGAGAATCGCGAAAGTCCAAACCAGGTGAAATTCGCAGCTGAACTATTCTCTAAAATAATTGGAGAGGACTTTAAATCAGATACCGAGATAGAAGCAGCTTATTGCATACGCAGTTCAAATACCTTTAGACCTAGGTCTTTTATTGTCTGCTTCGAGAGATTATTACGTAAGCTAGTTATAATGATCTCCTCAGACACAAGCAAGAGATTATATTTGAAAATAACCACATTCGTATTTTCCCTGATTTCTCTCCCACAACAGCTGCTAAATGTGCAGCCTTCTACAACATTAAACAGCGGTTACGGCAAGCCGATATCAAATACAGCCTTTTGTATCCTGCCAAACTGAAAGTGGATGTTCAAGTCCAATACTACATCTTCTCCAGCAAGGAGGAAGCACGAAAGGAATTAAGAAAGCTGATCCCAACACTATTCTGAAACACAATAGTGAGTTGCATCCTGTCATGGCATGGCAAGGAGATATCACCTGCTGTCTGATCCACTTGTTATGATACGGGAATTATAATTATACATCCTTATCATTACTCGGACGCTTTCTGTTTATGTTTTAATTACAGTTATAGACGTGTGTGTGGAAGAAATTAACCTTTTTTTTTACTACCCTAAAGGAGACTGTTTAACATCATACCCTGGGTTTATTGTTATGATTGCATTAAGACTTACTGTGCTTATCCTGGACAACTTTCTAACACCATTCCCTGGGTGTATTATCTTAGTACTTTAAGATTGCGGAAGATTATGTTTTATGCTTATAGTTTGTTAATGATTATATTTTAGGCATATAGTATTTAGACTATATTGGCAATAGATATTATGGAAAATAAAATTAGTATTTTCATGTATTAGCATAAATAAATATTGGAAAATATATAAGCATTAATATTAGTGCAAATATTAATGCAAGCTAGGCCTGCTAATGGTTAAATAAAGGGGGGCTTGTTTTGCTTTGGACGTGCTGTCTCTAGGTATGTCAGAGGATCGGGACTTTGTGAAGTGGGGTCCAGCCTCACGTGGGGAGGCAAAATGAGTAGGTGGGGGGATGGGAGGGGGAGAGAAAGAGAGCAGGCTATATCTAATCAATCCTTTTAATCCTTATAATTATAACTACCAACGTAACAATAGGCTGCATGGCAATAACTCTTAAAAAACAGGAAATTAAGGTTAAAGTTGTGTCACTTCCAGTTAAGACTATAAAATGACATCAAAAATTCAGAATCAATGTCTTCATGATGGGACAGTTAACTTTGTGAGCTGGAATGTTAAAGACCTGAATCACGAATTAAAGAGAAAGAAAGCATTCTCTCACCGAACAGGTTTAAATACTAAAATAGTATTTTTACAGGAGACCCACTTACTAAGCAAGGATCAGTTCCGGCTCCAAAAGGGCTGGACTGGCCAAATGTTCCATTCTAGCTTTACAAAGAAAACTAGAGGTGTGGGAATTCTCATACATAGAACAGTCTCATTTGTAGCATCAGATGTAGTATCTGATCCTGAAGGGAGATATGTGATGGTCATGGGCAACTTATTTAACTTTAAAATGATTCTGATAAATGTTTATGCACCTAATGTCAATGATAAGGAATTCATACAAATTGAAACACTCATAAAATTATAATGGTTGGGGACTTCAATTGTGTTTTAAATCCACTCTTAGATAGGACTCCCGTCACAGGGGGGATGACATCTAACACTGCAAAAACAATTACAAAGTTTGTAACTGTACACAACTTATCAGACCCCTGGAGGTTTCTAAATCCAAACTCAAGAACATATTCTCTCTACTCACCAGTAGATCATTGCTACTCCAGAATTGATTATTTCTTTATAGATAATAATTTCCTACCTATGATTAAATCTTGCAAGTATGATGCTATTGTTACTTCTGACCATGCACCTCTGATCTTGGAGCTAAAGTCACTATGCCCCACACACTCACCTTGCAGATGGTGTCTCAACCCGCTTCTATTAGCAGATGAGAACTGTACAGAATTTATATCCAAACAAATCAGTTTCTTCCTAGAGACAAATACATCCTCAGAGGTTTCTGCAGGAATACTCTGGGAAACTCTAAAGGCCTTCTTAAGAGGACAGATTATTTCATATCTTTCCCACAGGAATAAATTAGAAACCAAGAAAGTATCAGAGCTAAAAAGTGAAATTACTAGAATAGATGAAGAACATGCCAGGCTTCCAAGCGAGGCTCTACATAGGAAAAGGCAGGCTCTGCATTCAGAACTCAACCTCTTGACAACTAAAGAAACTGAACAACTAATTTATAAATCCAGACATCATTACTATGAACACAGAGAGAAAGCTAATAAGCTTTTAGCTCAACAAATCCACAAGCAAGAAGTTCACAATGCAATCCCAGCAATCGCCAACACGAACGGAGACATTCATCAAAAGTCATTGACCATAAAAATATAATGCACACATTTAGAGACTACTATAAATCCTTATATTCTACTGAGATTAAAGAAGACAACACACAATCTAATACATTTCTGGATACATTACAGATACCACAAATAGATACTTTTAGTGCGGAGGAACTGGATAAACCTCTGGTGCTATCAGAATTACTAGATGCTATAAAGTCACTTCAAGGTGGGAAAGCAGCATGGCTACCCTGCAGAATTTTATAAGAAATTCTCTGCTCAGCTAGCTCCCCTCCTATTAGCAACATTTACAGAAGCTAGAGACAATCAAATCCTACCTCAAACTTTTCGCAAAGCATTAATCACCGTCTTTCCTAAACAAAATAAGGACTTATTACAATGTGCATCATACAGACGAATTTCACTTCTGAATTATGATGTTAAGATACTCTCAAAAATGATAGCTAGAAGGATGGAGAAAGTGCTGCCTTCGGTAATATCTCATGATCAAATTGGATTTATCAAGGGTCGACACTTATCTTCCAATCTTCGAAGCCTGTTTAATGTAATATACTGTCACGCTTGGGTCACAGATTTACACAGAGACACAGGAGGTCGTAGAAACAAGAAGGATTTTTATTCAAACACTGCAAACACATGAGCTTAAATGTTCTCCATGACAAGTCAGAGATGACAGTTCCGCTAGGAGCGGAGAGAGATAAAAGCAAACAATCAATTCCAAAACTGACAGGCGCTGCGCAAGGCTTATAAGTCGGCGGAGTACCGCGTGAGGCTTGTATTATGCGTTATAGTGCAAGGATAAGGAACAATGTGAGGGTGGTAGTCAGTGTTTCAGGGTTTGTGGTTTTCCCAGGGGCGTCTGTATCTATTTGGGGTGCGATTAACCCTCCAGCTCACAATACTCATCAACAAAGTCAAACACCCCAGAAATATTATTATCATTGGATGCAGAAAAAGCATTTGACATGATTGAATGGAAATACCTGTTCACTACATTGGAGAAATTTGGGTTTGGCCCGAACATTTGTGAATGGATCAAACTACTGTATACCAATCCAGAAGCTTCAGTTTGTATTAACAACATTTGTTCAGACTACTTTAAACTAGAACGTGGTACCAGACAAGGATGCCCCTTGTCACCACTGCTATTTGCAATCGCCACTGAACCACTGGCAGTTCACTGTCAAAATGCTGATCAGATAAAGGGGATTATCAGAGAAGGATTGGAACAGAAAATTTCTCTATATGCAGATGATATGATACTGTATATATCCATCCATCCATCCTCTTCCGCTTATCCGGGGTCGGGGAGAGGTAGCAGCTTAAGCAGAGAGGCCCAGACTTCCCTCACCCCAGCCACTTCTTCCAGCTCTTGGGAGAATCCCAAGGCGTTCCCAGGCGAGCCGGGAGACATAGTCCCTCCAGCGTGTCCTGGGTCTTCCCCGGGGCCTCCTCCCAGTTGGACGTGCCCGGAACACCTCACCAGGGAGGCGTCCAGGAGGCCTCCTGATCAGATGCCCGAGCCACCTCATCTGACACCTCTCGATGCGGAGGAGCAGTGGCTCTACTCTGAGCCCCTCCCGGATGACTGAGCTTCTCACCCTATCTTTAAGGGAAAGCCCAGATACCCTGCCGAGGAAACTCATTTCAGCTGCTTGTATTTGCGATCTCGTTCTTTCGGTCACTACCCATAGCTCATGACCATAGGTGAGGGTAGGAACGTAGATCGACTGGTAAATTGAGAGCTTTGCCTTATGGCTCAGCTCCTTTTTCACCACGACAGACCGAAGCAGAGCCTGCATCACTGCAGATGCCGCAGCGATCCGCCTGTCAATCTCACGGTCCATTCTTCCCTCACTCGTGAACAAGACCCCGAGATACTTGAACTCCTCCACTTGGGGCAAAATCTCACCCCCAACCCTGAGAGGGCACTCCATCCTTTTCCGGCTGAGGACCATGGTCTCGGATTTGGAGGTGCTGATTCTCATCCCAGCTGCTTCACACTCAGCTGTGCACTGCTCCAGAGAGAGCTGAAGATCACGGCCTGACGAAGCAAACAGGATAACATCATCTGCAAAAAGCAGTGACCCAATGCTGAGTCCACCTAACCGGACCCCTTCACCTCCCTGGCTGCGCCTAGAAATTCTGTATATAAAAGTTATGAAAAGAATTGGTGACAAAGGGCAGCCCTGGTGGAGTCCAACTCTCACTGGAAACGGGCTTGACTAGAACCCCTCCTTGAACCGTCACCATATCGTAGTAGAGGGGTTTGCGTGTCCCAATGATCCTAGGAGCTATGTTGTCTGGGGCTTTATGCCCCTGGTAGGGCCACCCAAGGCAAACTGGTCCTAGGTGAGGGATGAGACAAAGAGCGGTTCAACAAACTTCCAATGAAGAACAAAAACCTTGGACGACGTTTTCCCTTGCCCGGATGCGGGTCACCGGGGCCCCCTTCTGGAGCCAGGCCTGGAGGTGGGGCTTGATGGCGAGGGCCTGGTTGCCGGGCCTGCACCCATGGGGCTCTGCCGGGCACAGCCCGAAGTGGTAACGTGGGTCCTCCTTCCCATGGGCTCACCACCTATGGGAGGGGCCAAGGAGGTTGGGTGCAGTGTGAGTTGGGTGGTGGCCGCAGGCGGCGACCTTGCCAGTCTGATCCTCGGCTACAGAAACTGTATATATCAGACCCACAAAATTCTGTGCCTGAAATCTTAACAGCACTTGTAGAATTTCAAAAGATCTCTGGTCTCAGAATTAATCTGAATAAAAGTGTACTCTTTCCAGTGAATTCTCAAGCATATAATATTAGATTAGATACCCTACCTTTTATCATTGCAGATCAGTTTAAATACCTAGGGATCAACATATAAAGAAAAGTCTAAAGCAAACAAATTGGTAATAAAACAATAAATATAATTCAAAACAGGAAATAGAATCCTGAGGCATAACACTGTCGGTGTAAGCGTTAGTAAAGCGGAGAGAAATAAATTCTTTCAAAAGGTCATTTTTAAAAGGATGGTATGTATGGTCACTTAGATTAGTTGCTTGACTCATGGTGCTAGATAAGGAATAAAATGGAAAATAACTTATTCAATGCAGTTTATTTAAGTCGTCTTAAGTAATATTTTTTTTTAAATGTGTCCTTTCAAATCACTTCCACCATTAACAATTAAGAACAATTGCTCAGTGTATCCTGGTCTATATATAACAATTAAATAAACTGAGGAAAAAAGTTGAGGTGCATAGGTAAATTATTCCTAAAAATGTATGCTTTATTTGTATATTTTATATAGGTGATAGGATAAATCTTAATGAAGAATTCAGCCAACAGTCCAATTTGAAATATTTAAAGTGACATATTGTACCAAATGCCAAAGGCTCCATTCTTCAGCAAGACAGAAATGAAAACTCTGTGATTCGTCAGCTTCCTTGCTTATAGGCTACATCTTAGATTGCATACTGCTGCAATAAATAGTACACTAAATAGAGGGTGGTATGTCACCTGCCACAGAATTTGTGCTTTTATGAACTACAAAAATTTTACTACACAGTTAAGAATACCTATACCTATCTTAACTTTCAAGCACCACTGTACGTTTTTATTATATAATAGTAATAATAATAGCAGCTTACTGCTGAAAATGGTAAAAGCAAGGATAACCCAGGCTCCAACCCGCAACCTCTAGATTATGAGGCAGCGATTTCTACCTTTTCACTAGCCAGGCACACTTGTACTTTGTGTGGATTGATATTTGGGCTTTAGTTTTTATTCATTTACAGCAACATGTAAATTGAAAGATTTCTTTTTCTTCTGTAATATTCTTGAATAAAAGGACCTGTATTTTATTATAACATTTGTGAAAAGTGTTTATTTGATATTTGAACTTCAGTCTTCACACATTATTTCGCATGAGCATTTTGTCATTACTACAAAATGAAAAAGTTTCTGTTTTACTTAAAGTGGTGCTTGAAAGTTTGTGAACCCTTTAGAATTGTCTATATTTCTGCATATAAATAAAACATCAATCAGATTTTCACTCAAGTCCTAAAATTAGATAAAGAGAAACCAGTTAAAAAAATGAGACAAAAATATTATACTTGGTCATTTATTTATTAAGGAAAATGATCCGATATTACATATTTGTGAGTGGCAAAAGTATGTGAACCTTTGCTTTCAGTATCTGGTGTGACCCCCCTTTGCAGCAATAACTGCAACTAAATGTTTCTGGTAACTTTTGATAGATAGATAGATAGATAGATAGATAGATAGATAGATAGATAGATAGATAGATAGATAGATAGATAGATAGATAGATAGATAGATAGATAGATAGATAGATAGATAGATAGATAGATAGATAGATAGATAGATAGATAGATAGATACTTTATTAATCCCAAGGGGAAATTCACATTCCTGCACACCGGCTTGAAGGAATTTTAGCCATTTCCTCCGTACAGAACAGCTTCAACTCTGGGATGTTGGTGGGTTTCCTCACATTAACTGCTCGCATCATGTCCTTCCACAACATTTCGATTGGATTAAAGTCAGGACTTTGACTTGGACATTCCAAAACATGAAATTTATTCTTCTTTAACCATTCTTTGGTAGAACGACTTGTGTGCTTAGGGTCGTTGTCTTGCTGTATGACCCACCTTCTCTTGAGATTCAGTTCATGGACAGATGTCCTGACATTTTCCTTTAGAATTCTCTGATATAATTCAGAATACATTGTTCCATCAATGAAGACAAGCCACCCTTGCCCAGATGCAGCAAAACAGGCCCAAACCATGATACTACCACCACAATGTTTCACATATGGGATAAGGTTCTTATGCTGGAATACAGTGTTTTCCTTTCTCCAAACATAACACTTTTCATTTAAACCAAAAAGTTCTATTTTGGTCTCATCCGTCCACAAAACATTCTTCCAATAACCTTCTGGTTTGTCCACGTGATCTTTAGCAAACTGCAGACGAGCAGCAATTTTTTTTTGGAGAGCAGTGTCTTTCTCCTTGCAACCCTGCCATGCACACCATTGTTGTTCAGTGTTCTCCTGATGGTGGACTCATGAACATGAACATTAGCCAATGCGAGAGAGGCCTTCAGTTACTTAGAAGTTACCCAGGGTCCTTTTTGACCTCGCCGACAATTACATGCCTTGCTCTTGGAGTAATCTTTGTTGGTCGACCACTCCTGGGGAGGGTAACAATGGTCTTGAATTTCCTCCATTTGTACACAATCTGTCTGACTGTGGATTGGTGGTGTCGAAACTGTTTAGAGATGGTTTTGTAACCTTTTCCAGCCTGATGAGCATCAACAACTCAAAAAATCTCCTTTGTTCGTGCCATGATACACTTCCACAAACTTGTGTTGCGAAGAGCAGATTTTGATAGGTCCCTTTCTTTGAATAACACAGGGTGCCCACTCACACCTGATTGTCATCCCATTGATTGAAAACACCTGACTTGAATTTCACCTTCAAACTGCTAATCCTAGAGTTTCACATACTTTTGCCACTCACAAATATGTAATATTCGATCATTTTCCCCAATAAATAAATGACCAAGTATAATATTTTTGCCTCATTTGTTTAACTGGTTTCTCTTTATCTACTTTTAGGACTTGAGTGAAAATCTGATGATATTTTAGGTCATATTTATGCAGAAATACAGACAATTCTACAGGGTTCACAAACTTTCAAGCAGCACTGTATATGTTCAACATTTCTTGCTTTGCACTTCCTATCATCCTACATTTACACCGATTGTTGCAGACACGGAACACACATGAAATGTATGTATTCCAAATAAGGATATATTATCTGTACCACCGTTTCAGTGTACACCTGGCATGTAATGCAGATTTGCTGAAAAGACAAGAAAAACAGCTACATTACTTACTGGGTTTGTGCTCTCACTCTTCTGAGCTTATGTTTAAAGGTTAAAATTGCTACAAGTTTCAGCAATATATAAATTTTCAAAGTATTAATACACAATTAAATGTCAAAGCGAAGTGCTTACTGAAAACTGCTTCAACAGTGGTAACCTGTTGCAGGAAGCATGTATCATGTCTTTAGCAAAGAACAAAATGCAGATGCACTTGTGGTCAATTTAGCTGAAAGCCGCTGCAGAGCCTTGTCAGCTCTAGACAGGAATTTGTAGTTAGCAGAGGAAGAAGCTGTGCTCGTTGTAATAAAGAACCTGCAATGTCTGAGCAAGTGCTCTTTTGCACATACTAACTGACCTTCCTGCTAAGAAATGAGACACACAAGTCACTAAGCAGGGTCAGTTAGGACCATTTAAGGTACAGAATTACCGTTCTGCCATGTCTTATTACCAACTAGGCGTAACCAATAGTATTAAAGCTTATGTTATGAGTGGGGACTGAAATCTGATTTTGGAATGTATAAAAGGATGCAGTGCAAGTTCCTCTTTGTAACACCTTCTTTATTGCTTTGATGATGTGTTTATCCATTGTTTCAATATCCTAACTACATTTTCACGGTAGTCTGCTGGTGCCAATCCCAGCCAACACAGGGCGCAAGGCAGGAAACAAACCCTTGACGGGGTGCCAGCCCACCGCAGAATACTGAATCATGTTGTAGTTTAATAATAGAATTACTGAAGCCTACAAAAAGCTCGTAATTCCGGCCCACCTTAAATCTCTTCACACCTCTCCATCAGCATCTTTTGTGTTGTAAATGTGTTAATCAGCACAAGCAGCCTGCTAACCCATCCCACCCTCACCCCCCTTGTTGCAGCTCAAGTCACAAAGAACATTCTCAGTGCTCAAGCGGTTTATCTGGGCGTGAAGTGCCTAGAATTGTAGAGGGTAAAAAATATATCATCATTTGGAATACATGCATTTCATGTGTGATCAATGTTGTACAAATGACATTAACTTTGAATTTTCTCTGTGAGGTTGTAAACCTCAAAAATGTACATCACATTCACACACTCTAAAATAAAAACAGTTTAAAACAAATTTAAGTCTAAACAGTGCTCATCTTTAATTTTATAATTTAAGAAAAGACGGTCACTGAGCAGGGCAGCACAGTGGCACAGTGGTAGCACTGCTGCCTCGCAGAAAGGAGACATGGGTTCGCTTCCTGGGTCCTCCCTGCGTGGAGTTTGCATGTTCTTCCCATGTCTGCGTGGGTTTCCTCCCACAGTCCAAAGACATGCAGGTTAGGTGCATTGGCAATTCTAAATTGTCCCTAGTGTGTGTGCCCTGTGGTGGGCTGGCACCCTGCCAGGGGTTTGTTCCCTGCCTTGTGCCCTGTGTCGGCTGGGATTGGCTCCAGTAGACACCCGTGACCCTGTAGTTAGGATATAGCGGGTTGGATAATGGATGGCTGGATGGATTGTCACTGAGCCTTGACTAGAGTTTAAACCTAGGTCTTTAAAGGTAGCATGACCTTTCAGCCTTACACACTGCTCCAACTAGTACAGTGAAATTACTGGAAATTCCTGAAATTATAGTATATTGATGGAGGGGGAGTCCTGGAATTGTTTCTAAAAACCTTTATTGTAAAACTTAAGGAAATTTGCTTTTAATCACCTTCAAAATACTCTCCTTGAGATGCAATATACTTGTTCTAGTGTTCTACCATTTCTTTTAACATTTCCTGTATTTATTTTTGTTACTCTGTCTATAGACAGCAGCTTTTTCCCCTTATATTTCTTCCATGGTAGAATATTTTCTTCCCTTGAATCTCAATTTTAATTTTAGAAAAAAAAAATGTAACAGGGAGTGACAGAAGCTGCAATGCAACAACCGCATTGCTTTTGATCAGAAACTCTTGACTGATACCAGGGTATGTGCAGATGTGTTGTTGTGGTGCAAAATTAAGTTTTGCATTTGCTATTTCTACAAACATTTTTTTCTTAATGATTTCCCATAGACACTTCAGCAGTTCAAGTGACTTTCAAATTACAAAATACCTGAAAACTAACTCTTCTACAAAATATGTACAATAATGACAAGGATATTTAAGAGATGAGGAACTGAAACTGAGACGCTAAGCTTTTTTCCTAAACAGCACCCAATAGTATTTATATTTTATATACAACTATTCATGTATACTCACACACACATACATATATGTCAGTGTGACATTTTCATGCAATTTTTTTTTACATTATAAAACAAAAATACAAAAAAATGAATTGTGCACCTAAAAAATTACATACACATCCAGTACCAATTTTATATACTACGTTTAAAAATTTTGAGAAATAAAATTTTATTTCAGAGTTTCAAAATACATGTTTTACAATGCTTTGCCACATGTCAGTATGTGGTACTGGTGTTCATTTCCTTGACTGAAGTGCAGGACAGTATGAAGAAGGGGGATTTATGATAGTCCTGGAGCAATACCAAACAAAAGTAGCCAAGGTAAAAATTACAATTTTTTTTTCATTTCACATTTCTGTAAAAAGATGGAATAAACGTCATATTACATAAGTGCAAAATGTGTTTTCTTTCAGTGGCCCAAACACCAACATAAGTCTCTAGTACCTCTGTACCAGTCTACCAGGTGGCTTACAGTGCTTACTGCCCTAAGGATAAAATTCTACAAAAACAGAAGTGTAATGATTATCCCTTCTCATGATTCAAGTTCAAGTTGCTAATTTATGCAAAGAACACAACATAACCATCCAATTAATACACAGTGTCAGATTTTAAGCAAAGCGTGCCAGGAGCAAAGGTGGAGGTAAAGCAGTGTTTTCCCACCTTTCTTCCATGGTGGGATAATTGTGTAACCCAAAATATCACAAGGCACACCATGATTCAACCAACCAGAAAAGCATTAAATCTACAAACTTGATAAACTGTATGAAGGGGTGGGACTATCAGAGATGCAAAAAAAAAAAAAGCCACTCAGATAATCGCAGACACAACACATAGTGAGCACTTTGGATGCATTTTCCCAGCTGTTTTGTCCCTTTGCCCACTCATACAGGCAACCCTCGCTCTGCCAGCCTCACTCTACAGACCTGAGGTCAGAGGAAAATCATATACCCACTATCCCTCAGCTCTGTGAGAGTCATTAGTGAAATGTACTGAGACAGGTGGACTCCTGACACATCTCCTGTCTACTAAAGTGCTCTCTGTGCCTGCAGTGCAAAATCACTGAGGTGCCTTTATGTCAGCTACTCCAGCTAGTTTTATCCCCTTCAGACAGGTCTCGGCAACCAGAGGAGTGTGACTCTCTCAGGACTGCACCTGGGGCACTACACTGTTATTTCCATTGCAAACCTGGGTAGCTCTCATGGGACAGCAGTTGAAAAACATTTGCGTAGATTATAATTATAAAGTTGTTGATGGTGATAAAATGATTGAGGAAAGTATTTACGGAGATTTAACATAAGTTTTAATGTATACCCATTTAAGAGATGCGTATTTCAATTAAGTCTTCAGCAGAGCATTCAAAGTCTACAGTCGTTTCGATTGTTTAATTTTACTTTGACACGTCTGTGTCTCATATGCTTTATCAATTTTATAATTAATACATTGGCCCCTTTTTCTTACTGACTTCTTTTCAACTTGAATTTAATGAAGGCATTCAAATTCAGGTTGTACTTGTTCAAATTTAAACCAAGTCATTGTCACTAACAAGTAAAGTCACTGTTATGTTAGAACAGGTCAGGTCAGGATGGGGAGCATGCACTGGTACGTTGCATTACTACACCCACCACATGACAAAACAGCTTGGGTTCCTAGTTGGCAACATCCCAGGCTAACACGCGGTCCAGCCTCACCCTCCAGAAATTACCCTCTATCTGCTGTAGCCAGGTGCTACATGGGTGTCGACTTGGCCTGATCCAGCCACTCGAGTCCTGAACAATGAGGATCCTGCAAGCCAGATCACCCTGGGGCAATCACACCACGTGGCTGGAGTGCCGAAACTAATGCTCCCACAAAATGCTGGTAATTTGCATCATTCAGTCCTACGTGAGCAACCGCTCATTCAACACAGTGCTATCCAAGGATTCTCTGAAGAGACACAGTACCGAAGGAGTCCAGTCTTTGTCTCAGGTCACTAAATAGCATCCATGTCTCGCAACTATACAACAAGACTGTATACATATCAGGAATGCCACACACCCCTTTCCAGCAATCTCATGACCCCCCCATCCTCCCCCAATCTGTGTATTGGCTTCAAAGGAAGAGTCACCAGAGACATGAATGTCACTGCCAAGGAAAGTAAACTTCTCAACAAGATCAACACTCTCTCCACAGACAGACCTAAGAGGTCATTAAAGGCCTGGATCTTGGTTTTTATCTAGGACACTCACAAGACCAGACACTCAGACTCCGCACTCAGACTCTCAAGAGCCCCGATCAGAGCCTCTATTGACTCCGTGAAGATCACAGCATTGTCAGCAATGTCAAGATCACTGAATCTTTCTTCACCAACAGATCCCGCACAGCGGCTGGACCCCACGACCTTGCACAACACCCAGTCTATGCAAGCACTGAACAGATGATGTTAATTGCATCTGGCCCTGCAAGCAGTCCTCCAACTTGCAGGGAAATCATGGAGGTTGGTGGTGTGGAAGATGAATGTTCTCTTCATTCCCTTGTACTAACTCATGTCTGAGAAGTAAGCTTTAAGAATCCATACATTATGTAGCAAACAGAAACATATTTGTTCAAAGGACTCAAGGTCTAAGCATTCCACACATGAGTCTGCCTTATCACGTTTTCCCTTAGTTTACATCTGAATGCCATAACAAAGGGGCCAAGAAATCAAGTTGTACAAAGGGCGTTGAAGGGGCTCAAGGATTGTGTATAATAAAAGTGTTGACTGTTACATTTCATAATGATATTAAATCACGCATTCTAGGGGTATAAAAACTTTGCCCCACCCAACCAACGGGGTTCAGAAGAGCCCTGATGCTGTCATGTATATTGATTGTCTGCTTTTCTAAAACTTTTCTCACTGTGACTCTGCAAAATAAAGCTGCTATATAACCACACCTGCTGTCTTGACTGAAGTCTTCGTCCACAGTGGCTGGATTGGAACTCCAGCCTATGTAAAAAAAAAATTGTGCAGCTCTGAGACGACAGATAGAACTGTTCTCTGCGGAAGTAGCTCTGCGCAGCCACCCATAAGAAGTCTGGATGCATTAAAGAGGGGAAAGCCCTTGGGAAGCCCAATCCCCAGAAGAGTCAAAACTGTCGGAAGCCAGTAGGGTCAGGCCTATCAGGGATCAGAACTGGTGTGGTGCTGAGGCATCCCAATTTCATGCGGCTCATCCAAGTAGGCACATAGAACGTCTTGTCTATCTGGCACGTAAGTTTAAACAATGCCATTACATTTTTTCTAATTCTTCTATGTTGATTTTACATTACTTTAGTGATTCAGTGTATATTTACTTCATGATTTATGTGTTTATTTTATGATTGCATGGTTAAACGTGGGCGGCATGGTGGCGCGGTGGGTAGCGCTGCTGCCTCGCAGTTGGGAGACCCCAGTTCACTTCCCGGGTCTTCCCTGCGTGGAGTTTGCCCTTGCTCAAGGGCCCAACATAGCAGAGTTCCTTTTGACATTTAAAGGATTCGAACCGGCAACCTTCCGATTGCCAGTGCAGATGTATAAATAGTGCGTACGCACAAAAATGTTGCGTACTCCCGTTTCCACACTCACATCACGATGTATAAAATTTAAACTTGATGTAAAGCCACACACATTTTTATGCTAGCTCAAACCCTGGTGTACGCAAATTCTCTGCTTGGTTTTGCAAACTGGCGGTACCCAGTGTCAAAGCAGTGCTACTGTTCCAGTGTGGTTTCCCTTTCTTTTTTAGATCCACATCCCTGACACGGCTTTATAAATACACTGAAATGAACTACATATTGTTTATTAGTTTAATGCATCTGATTGTAATTAACCTGTAACAATATAATGGTCCATAGAATTGTCAAACTATTCAAAATACCATAGCTGCTTTTTGCGTTGTTACTCTCACTGCACCTTCTTTTTCTTCTTTCAGCTGCTCCCATTAGGGGTTGCCACAGTGGATCATCTTTTTCCATATTATTCTCACTGCACCACTCTGAGTATTTATATCACTGTATCTGAGTGTGGAATCACAGATCTACAGCAGCTGATTGGAAAGAAAATTATCGGTATATAGCATCAATCACACACTGCAACACCCATACTGTCTATTGAACTGCTCTCACACGGCAAACGCTTCAGAGCCTTTCCTGTACAGACCTTGCGGTTCAGAAACAACTACATCCCAAGAACTATAAACGCAATCAAATAGTCCATAGTGATCCTTGTAGAACTGTTTGTACTTATTAGTACAATCACTTCACTGTAAACTTGCACTACAGTTATAATTAGGGAATCCATTCCCGGATGGGTGTATCCATTCCTGGGAATTCGGGAATCCTGCATGTCATTCCTGGGAATCCTGGGCACCCGGGGATGACACAGTGCACAGGCATCTCACATGTGAATGGTATTAGAATGACCGACATTTATTTTTTAATAAAACTACTGCAATATGTTGACACCAATAAAAGACTAACCTTATCTACAAGCAGTTCATGCTGTCATATAAGTACATGTATCTAGTTAGTTGCGGTAATAAGAGCGTAGAAAGCACAATGTGTCCAGCATGCAGTCGTCCAGGTGAGAGTACACATTTGTGTAGAGTAAGCCAGCCACTGAGGAAGCACGCTCTGCCTCCACTGAAGTAGGCGCCACAGTCATCAGATACTGATACACTTGTTCTAAACAACGCCCACGCTTGCTATTGCTCTGAAACACCACCATTTCAGCTTTTACTAATGCATCCAGTTTCTTGTCATCATTCTGTGATGGCAAGTTTCTTGGCACAGATAATGCGGATGCAACAGACTGACGCATTGCAATTTCAAGTTGCTGTTCAAAGCTGTTATCTGACAGAAGTCAATGAAGTCTGCTCTGTCCCAGCATTCATGAGCTGCAGAGTGCGGACTCCTCCCAGTCCACTGAGCTGGGAGACTGACTGCTGCTGGTCTGTTGTTTACTGAATTAATAAACAACACACTAAACCATGGGCCAAAAAATGTGCCACTTAATTATTTTCAACTATAACTATTTCTTGATCGATTTTTACACTTTTACACGCTATATATGCAAGCTTGACTACATATATAGAAAGCTGTAATATTACAAATGTAATGGATTCTGTGTCTTGCCGGAGGAAGAGAAAGCCCGGAAGCACATAGTGACTCACACACATACAGCACATAAAAAATCAAATACAAAACAAAGCATTTAACGTGCTACTTCAGTTATGATGGGATCTGAGAACTGAGTAAATTAAACGATTTTAAGATGAAGTTTATGATGTTTTACTTTAATGACAAAATAAACAATGTGATTAATGTGCCTGTTTTTTTTCTATATATCCTAATAAGCTTTCATATGACACTCAGACAGTGAGCTACGACTCGCCTTTTCACGGCGACTTTGATATCTGACAACTTCTTTTTTATTTCGGGCACTGCATGACTTTGTGAATTTGAGCTTTCGAGTTTCTCTGACACTCTATGCCACTCAATCAACTTCCTTTTGTTGTTTATACCACTGTTTAAACCAACAAATAGTATGTTTTTTTCCTTGCCTCCTCTTGGTATTTGCTGAAATTCTTCTATTTGCCACCGTGCTTTTGCCATTGTCTTTTCACAGAAGGCTGAGCTTAAGGGCTATTTATTTTGATTTGCATATTCAAAGCGGCATAATTCTGGGAGGAGTTGGGGCGGGACAGCAGGTGCTGCACGTGTGTTACTTTTCACACTGACTGGGATTTATGTAGCGGAAGAACGTGGAAGTTGGCGTTCGCACAGATTTATGCATCTGGATTTTTTTGTGCATACAAACATTTCCGCTTTTGTCCTTATGCCATGTTATAGTGTGAATTCTACGCATGCCGTTATGCATGAGGCCCCAGGATTTTCTTCTCCCTATGGCCACAGCAGTGGCTTACCTGACCATGGTGGTAATCCTTGCAGTAATGGCCACAAGTGCAGTTAGCCCAAAAACACAACCAAAAATATTCCCAAACTGCAACCATTCAGTACTGAAAATCAGCTAAAGACTTACAAAACTAAAATCAAAAAACCTATGGAAGTGTTGAAGTTTATTCAAATTTTTTTAATCCAATTGTCTGTTTTGATAAAAGTACATTATGGTCCATACCTGCAGGTGAGTAATGTTGACTTCCAAAGTACTGCAATTAGATTTGTACTTGAATTTTGGGTGCTACCACAATCGAAGCAATAAAAATACGCATTTTATTTGTCTTTTGAAATGTGTACTTTTAGAGAGTTTAGCATAAAAATAGGGAAGAATACTGAAACAAAAATTTGATCCCGGCCTGACAAAAAATGTAAACTGGGGAGAAGCCTAAAATCTGTCAAGTGGTTTTTCATCAAAATCTTCAGGCATATTATTTTGTTGTCAAGGTTACTTCCTTGTCTCAGACAAGGGCAAAGATGATTTATTGGCAACTTCAGTATAACTAAGAGTGTGTGGGTATGTACATAACAGCATCCTGCCATTAAATGATGTCCTGTGTAGAACTAGCTCCTTCCTTGCATGTAGACTAGACTCCAGTTATTGGAAACAGTGAAATGGATGAAACATAATTCCTCTATAGATATGAAAAGCAATCATCAAAACTATACATCAAATAATAAATAAAGAGAAGCTGCAGTGAAAGACAAAAGACAATTGCTTTGCATTACGTGAAATTGTGCTCTACTAAAAACTTAAACTAGAAGTTAAGTTAAAGACCAATGTCACAACACTTTGATCAATTTAATTTGTGCTGAAATAAACCAAAAATATACTACATTATGATGCTAAAATTTAACTATTTAAAATTACCAAATAAAGTAAGGAAAATTTTGATTTAATAAGTACTGGATAGATTCAATTCTATGTCTAAAGCTGGTAATAGAATAAACAATTCTGATAAAGAGAGAATAAATGCATAAACAGCTGTGATATTGAACTGAGGAAACTTTCTTACTAATCAATTCATCTTCATTTAGTAGATTTTTCTGCAGCAAAAGTCTACTCCCAAGTAATATTAATCAAAAATTTTATAAATGAAAAAGATTCCTTAAAGATCTCATAAATAAAACTGACATTTAAACATTTTATCTCTGTGAGTAATCTTCATATACCCAACACTACTAAATATATTTTTTTCTGTACATTTTTTCCTTGATGTTGTTGGAGAACCAGAACACTCACGCTCTCTGGAATTCAGGGATGTGGAAAAGGACCTGCATGGTGGCAGTGAGATAGCAGCTGTTTCCAAGGTTCTTAATCCCTGTGAATCCTGGGCCATAGACTGGCTTCAGTTTCAGTCCTGATTCCTGTATAACCTCCCACTCATTAGTACGTGACTTGAACTCACTGCAGGTGAAACCATTTTCTGTCTTAAAAAAAAAAAAAAAGACTTAGGAATTTACTTAACAGAAAATAACTCTAAAAAAATAAAAAGAATGTATGGGTGGAATGGTGACGCATACAGTAGTTAGCACTGCTACCTTATAAGGACAGCATTTCTGTTTGAATCCTGCACCCAGTGGGTTGTTCATGTGATGTGTGCATGAATATTTCTATAGATATTTTAGTTTTTCTCCACCATTTTCATATAACTGCTCATAAAAAATAAAGGAACACTTTGAAAACATATCAGATTTCAATGGGAAAAAATCATGCTGGATATCTATACTGATATGGACTGGGTCATGTGTTAGGATGGAAAAGATGTCACATCATTTGATGGAAGTGAAAATTATCAACCTACAGAGAGGGCTGAATTCAAAGACACCCCGAAAATCAAAGTGTAAAAATGATGTGGGAGGCTAGTCTATTTTGCCAAAATTTCATTGCAGCAACTCAAAACCATACTCATTAGTTTGTATGGCACCCACATGCTTGTATGCATGCCTGACAACGTCGGGGTATGCTCCTAATGAGACAACGGATGGTATCCTGGGGGACCTTCTCCCAGATCTGGACCAGGCCATCACTGAGCTCCTGGACAGTCTAAGGTGCAACCTGGCAGAGTCGGATGGACCAAAACATAATGTCCCAGAGGTGTTCTATAGGATTTAGGTCAGGCGAGCACTGGGGCCAGTGAATGGTATCAATTCCTTCATCCTCCAGGAACTGCATGCATACTCTCGCCACATAAGGCCGGGCATTGTCTTGCACCAGGAGGAACCCAGGACCCACTGCACCAGTATAGGGTCTGACAATGGGTCTAAGGATTTCAAACCGAAACCTAATGGCAGCCAATGTGTCATTGTCTAGCCAGTACAGGTCTGTGCATTCCTCCATGGATATGCCTCCCCAGACCACCACCAAACTGGTCATGCTGAACAATGTTACAGGCAGCATAACATTCTCCATAGCTCCTCCAGACCCTTTCACGTCTGTCACATGTGCCCAAGGTGAACCTGCTCTCATCTGTGAAAAGAACAGGGTGTCAGTGTTGGACCTACCAATTCTGGTATTCAATGGACAAACAAACAAATTAATACAATTTATTGATAAGCGCAATGATTATATAAATATGTTAATGATCTATATATATACACACTCACCTAAAGGATTATTAGGAACACCATACTAATACGGTGTTTGACCCCCTTTCGCCTTCAAAACTGCCTTAATTCTACATGGCATTGATTCAACAAGGTGCTGAAAGCATTCTTTAGAAATGTTGGCCCATATTGATAGGATAGCATCTTGCAGTTGATGGAGATTTGTGGGATGCACATCCAGGGCACGGCTCGCTCCACCACATCCCAAAGATGCTCTACTGGGTTGAGATCTGGTGACTGTGGGGGCCATTTTAGTACAGTGAACTCATTGTCATGTTCAAGAAACCAATTTGAAATGATTCGAGCTTTGTGACATGGTGCATTATCCTGCTGGAAGTAGCCATCAGAGGATGGGTACATGGTGGTCATGAAGGGATGGACATGGTCAGAAACAATGTTCAGGTAGCCCGTGGCATTTAAACGATGCCCAATTGGCATTAAGGGGCCTAAAGTGTGCCAAGAAAACATCCCCCACACCATTACACCACCACCACCAGCCTGCACAGTGGAAACAAGGCATGATGGATCCATGTTCTCATTCTGTTTACGCCAAATTCTGACTCTACCATTTGAATGTCTCAACAGAAATCGAGACTCATCAGACCAGGCAACATTTTTCTAGTCTTCAACTGTCCAATTTTGGTGAGTTCGTGCAAATTGTAGCCTCTTTTTCCTATTTGTAGTGGAGATGAGTGGTACCCGGTGGGGTCTTTTGCTGTTGTAGCCCATCCGCCTCAAGGTTGTGCGTGTTGTGGCTTCACAAATGCTTTGCTGCATACCTAGGTTGTAACGAGTGGTTATTTCAGTCAAAGTTGCTCTTCTATCAGCTTGAATCAGTCGGCCCATTCTCCTCTGACCTCTAGCATCAACAAGGCATTTTCGCCTACACAGGACTGCTGCATACTGGATGTTTTTCCCTTTTCACACCATTCTTTGTAAACCCTAGAAATGGTCGTGCGTGAAAATCCCAGTAACTGAGCAGATTGTGAAATACTCACTTGGTGGTACTAGAGTGCTTTTGGGACTGTGTTGGGCCTGTGGGACACGGGGAAGGCGTGCCCCACAGCTGAAGAGAGAAATAAAAGTGTGCTAATTTTAACACGTGCCTCTGCGTCAGTCTGAGCCGGGTCGGGTGCTATATAGCGCCTTTTTACTATATATATATATATATATACACACACACAGGTAAAATTCCATTACAACGAATATTTTTAGAATGAAATTTTCATTACAACGAAATATTTTTATGGTCCCTACCGTTTCCCCATATGACACGAGTCTATAGAAATCTCGTTACTACAAAGTACATTCAGCAGATACTTTCATTACAACGAAGTGCCCAAAAGACCTTAAAATGCCTGAATGAATCATTCACAGAGCAGTTAGTTCTGTGGTTGCAGCTCAGTTCTACACAGCGGTCCCCAAACAGAAACACTGTAAAAAAATTTCTTTCTTCAAACCTTCCCTGTACTGTTTTTTTGCTGTTTTTGTTTTCTGTGGTTTTCAGTGATACCTTTTGTTTATTGCTGGTCAATATTTGAAAAACATCCATTGGAATTTAAATCATTGTCACCCTCCTACAGAAATGGCAGACACGAAAAAATGTTAACAGTTCATATTAGAAAAAAAACTTTACATTTTTGCAGCTCTCGATTGTGGCAAAAAGAAAAAAGACGTTGCCAGTGAATTCAGAATTTTGCCATCGACACTGTCAACTTTCTTGAAAGACCAAGCAAAAAAAAAAAGAAAAATGTCAGGTTGCAAATGTATGCGAACTGCTGCATTTTAAGACGTCCAAAAAGTAGTTTTTATGTGGTTAAGTGATGCTCGTTCAAGAAACATTCCTATTAATGCGGCACTCATTCAAGAAAATGTGAAGCAGGGCCTGGTCATAGATGACTAATTCTGACCATCACAGTTATCATTCCTTGAATTAAAGATCTTTGTCCATGCTTGAGTTCATTTCATGCTTTCGTTTTCAATAAGAGTGCAGAACGGCCTGTGTAAAGACGTCAGTTAAACTCTGATTTACACCCTTTTTATCAAATGAAGTACAGGCAGATCTTGGCACAAGCTGAAGTACAGTTACTTATTTTGGAATGTAATTGTGAGTTTTGTGCAGCTGGATGTCTTTTAAAACTGCTGCCTTAACAGGCGTGGTGTGCCTCTAAAGCCTAGCCTTTGCCTTACACTACATATTCAAAACACACCATGTGCAACTGGTACTGTGGGTGTGTTCATGAGTGGGCTCAGTGCTACCAGGATATGCTCCTGCTACCAGCAAAGCTAAATTAAAACGTTTTGAGTATGTTACATTAACAAGGAGATATCATTGTTTTAAGGTGGACAAAACAAATGACAATGACTTCTTAAATGTCTCAATTAACTGGAAGATGGAACTGATTGACCACTACTTGTATTATTCAGTTACTCAAAACTACTGTATATTAAAACTTATACATAGAAATGATGAAATTAGAGAAAACCTATTACCTTTGGCATCTGAAGCATATCTATTCCAAAGTGTGCTAAATGTTCTGCTAAATGAGGATCAATCACTGCTTCCTCCTCTTGAAATGAATAAACATCTGTTAAACAACCAAACATTTTAATTGATACAGTTGTAATGCAAACACAAAATATAAATAGATGAAAATATTATAAATAAAAGCAAACCATTTCACATTAATTAAAGCAACCCAGAAACTTAAGTGCTGTAATTAATACATGTTCAAAACTCCACATTACAATGAATTCAGGTGAGTCTTATTTCAAGCAATTTAAAATGATGTATTCTCATGTGTGGATTTTCTCTCCATGTAATGTGGTGATCTAATGAATGTGCACTATGATGGGGTGTTTTTTCATAAAAGGATTGCATTCTGCCTTGTACTTGTGGCTACCAGCATAGGTTCCAACTCCCAGAAACATTAAGTCTAAAATAGGATGACACAGTAAATGAAGAGTAAAAATAAATTGTGTAGCACACAAAATATGAAATGCTAAGATGTTTTCAAGTAAATATGCTCTAATTAAACTTACAATATTTTCAATGACTACAGCAAACCCCAAAGTGTTTTTTTCTGAAAACATTCACAGTACTCTGCATTAGTAGAGAAATCTTTCACAAACACTTACATGAAATGTAAATAAATTTTACACCACAGCCAAAAGCTATTAGGACATAGAGCTATTACTTAGTTTTTAGCATTGTGGTACCGCATTTGGTTTAATTCAAATTACAAAAATGCAAGAGTTAGAGAGCTTGAACATCACAGTGATCTTTAGAGCTATGTAAGGATGTATGTGCTCCTCATAGAGTCAACCTTTGCTCCAGACCAGACAAAGAGCAATTCAGTACAGTGGACCCTTGACTTAAGAACTCAATTCATTCGCGGGGGCTGGTTGTAACTCAAGTTGGTTGTAAGTCAAGACTATTTTTCCCAACAGGAAGTTGGAGAATTAGTGATGAGTCTCACTCATCACTAATTCTCCAACTTCCAGTGTAGGTAGAAGGCTGAAATTTGGCAGGCACATTCCTTACAGCTTACGTACAAAAGTTGGGCAGGTTTCATTTCGAAATTCTACGCGTAATGGTCATAACTGAAACCTATTTTTTCGTCCATATACTGTAATAGACTGCAGGTCGATGGCCGTGGGAGGCGGAGTTGCGTCTCGCATCATCACGCCTCCCACGTAATCACATCAACTGACTGTGAATGCAGTACGTAGAGAACAAGGAAGAGCTCCAAAGAGCGCTGAAGAAAATACGCATTACACAATTGAGAAGGCAGAAAAAGAATATCAAGCGAGTGACACATACAAGCATATTCATAAGTGCAGCTACTGCGGAAACAAAGCACGGTATAAACCGTAAGTTTAAATTAAGTTTATAGACACGCTCCTTAAATTAAGTTCATAGACAGGCTGCCGCTGGCGTTTGTCATGCCCACAACTAATACGATATTCGTGGGATATAAGTTTAATGAGAGGACGCGGGGTATAAATGAGAGTTTCGATCACTTTGTAACTAAGTTAAAATTGCTGGTGAAGGACTGTGCTTATGCAAATTTCGAGAGACTGTGTTTTTGGAGTCATGTCAGCATCTCCCCTCCCATTCACCTCATTTCATTCACTTCATTTCGCTCTGAGCTGAGCTCCGCAAGTCAGCGTTACGCTGCCACCAAATACTTACAGAAAAATCCACAAGTTAATACACACGCTGTCTCTAGGGTTTCTCCACACTCTGAATCCTCCAGGCACTACTGAGCTTAATCTAATTTTGAGGGTTGGGACACCAATAATATTACTGAAAAACTTACAGCAACCGAGAATTTGTAACGGCACGAGACTTCAGGTCACGTGTCTGCAAAAGAACCTAATTGAGGCAACTATTTTTACTGGCGGTTGCTCAGGGGAGACAGTTTGTATTCCTCGCATCCCTGTTATACCCTCTGATCTCCCATTTCAATTCAAATGCCTCCAATTTCCAGTGAGGCTCTGCTTCGCGATGACAATAAATAAGTCTCAGGGACAGACCCTAAAAAAGGTTACATTGACAATCATGTTACGTTATTTTTAAAATGTTTCCTTTTCTTAGCACAAGCACAGCTGTGAAGCATCGATGCATGTGCTTCATAACGCTTTAAAAAAATAACACATTTAATCACACTTTGCATTCCAAGCAAAGGGGAACTTTTGTCAATGCATGATTTCCTGGTACATCGATTACATTGATGCACACACCAGAGCTACAAAAATGGAAGAGTCTAGCACTGATCGGAGGCAAATTTCATTTCAAAAGACTACCCCACTGAAGCCTTGATAAAAGCGTGGTTTTGTGCAAACTGTGCAAAAAGAAGTTTCCATACCACAAACGCACTTCAACCTTACGGTACCATCTAAATGCAAAACATGTTATAGCAAGCACAGAAACTGTGTATGATGTTAGCGCTAACAGTACGAGTTCGAGTACCAACAAAAGGTGTCGGCAACCGAAACCTGATGAAATGACTGGCTTCAAGACCGAAATTCGTACGTCAACATCAGTCAAACTTACAAATTCTCTTGCAAAATGGATTGCTTTGGACTGTAGACCACTAACAGTGGTGGAAGATAGGGGGTTAGAAAATGTGCTACAGTTAGCGTCAGGTGACCCAACTTTCCATCTGCCGTGTCGAGAGACTATTTCAAGTAAAATTCAACAGCTTTATGACACTGAAAAGCAAGCAAATTTAGATGCATTACAGAAAGCAGACTTTGTGGCTCTTACTGGAGATCACTGGACTTCCGTAACCGTTAGTAATTCTAATTGCATCTAATTACAAAATGTTCAATGATCACACTGTTTTAGCCTAATATACAAAATAATTTTGGCTAAGGTCACTCGGAGTTTAAAGGTGAAGCTGGTCAAATTACCTTTTATGTTTCTGCCTTATTTTTTAAGAAGAAAAACTGCACTTTATGTTGAAATTTTTGTTATTATTATTTAAAGACAATACCATTCTGAACATGTACTTAAAGTACTTACAATACCACTTTATTTTTAAGTCTGCCCAATTTTAGCCAGGGATGATATTTTTGTTTCTGTTTTGAACTGAAATGCAGTTTAAATGCATTTTTTTTTTCAGAAAATAAAAAGACCTTGAGTCTTCATGTCCATGTCTGTTATTTGATTCTGTCGCCCACTAAAACCCTTTTAAATTAAAAAAAAAATTGTGCTTTGGAGCAAATTTCTTTTGCGATTACATGCGATTAATCAAGGTTAATTAATTACAAAGCCTCTAATTAATTAGATTATCTTTTTTTAATCGAGTCCCACCCCTAATATATGTATATATGTATATATATGTGTATATATGTATATGCATATATATGTATATATAAGTGTGCGTGTGTATATATATATATATATATATATATATATATGCCAGCAACACTCATCACAATGACAAAACAATTACATTGTCAATCATGTTACGTTATTATGAAAATGTTTCCTTTTCTTTTTACATACATATCTACATATATACAGTATATACACACACATACATCCACATATATATATATATACATACTGTATATACATATATATACACATATCAACATATATACACACATACATATACACACATACATATACATACAAATACATATATATATACACATATATATATACACAAATACATATATACATAAACACACACACACACACATATATATATAAACATATATATATATATACATATACATATATACATATACATACAAGTTGAAGAATTAGTGATGAGTGAGTCAGTAAGTGAGTGAGTGAGTGAGTCAGTCAGTGAGGGCTTTGCCTTTTATTAGTATAGATATATATATATATATATATACACACACTATATATATATATATATATATATATATATATAGAGTATATATGTACAGTGTATATATATATATATATATATTGCTGTCTCTGCTCCGTAGACAATTAGATAATGATAACTGAACAAACACACTTATAATTTCTTATATTCGTTCACTATTGGAAGTTTTATGTTCTTATTCCTCAAAAATGTTGCCTGACAGTAAATATTGAGCACAAATGTAGCGTGCAATCAAGTAACAAGAATTAAACGGATGTTATAGGCATCCGTGCATCTTCCTATCTCGCTTATGAATGGCTGGGTTGTGTGGCAGCTGATGCCTATTCCAGCACATATTGTGCACATATTGTGCAATGCAGGAATGGCATCTGGTGATATAATGATGTTCAAATTGATAATAATAATATTCTAATAATAATAATAATACCATCACAATCAAAACTGTTGTTGGTAATATATGCCATCTGTTGATCTATTCATATGTTTTTTCGCTGCCATTGGCACAATAACATTTATAATAATTCATCCAACTTATCCAGGGCAATGCTGCAGAGCAGCTGGAACCTATCCCAGCTAGCACTGGAAGCAAGGACAAACATACACACAATTGTGCCACTTTAGCAACACCAATTCACCAAAGTTTAGGTCAGGCTGAAATTCAATACATTTAATACATATGTTTTAGCACAGACACAGTGGTAGTGCAGAGCTGTCATTCCTGCCTCACTGCACAAGGGTCTGCATGGAGTCTGCAAGTTTCTTCCACGTACTTATGGACTGATTGATATCAGAAGAATGTCAGTGAGTTTTCATTCAAAAAAATGGTCCTTGTTTTATTTATTACCATATGCAGTAACAGCAACTAATTATGCAGTAAAAAATATATAATGGGTCTGTGGTGTTCCAATCTAATGTATCACACATTACTTTTAATTTTCTGGGTATATTTTATTGTTGTAGCAGAGAACAGTGGCGTGTAGGTGGTTTGGCTCTTTCAAAAATGTAAGACTTTTATTAAAAATAGTGTAGTATAATCACTTCAGATTTATTGTTATGTGTACAAGTACAATTAATCTCATATGTGCTCTTTTCATCATGCTGCCATTTGGTTTGCATCATACACTCTGGGGTATGTCAGGGTCTGCTTTGAGGACTTGTCAAAACTCTATCCATGACAGCTAATGCTAGCAGAGGAGTAAATAGTACAACAAATTTTTAATAAAATTTATTCTTTCAGTTTAATTCTAGTGTTGTCACAAGCCTGCCTCTGAAATGCAGAAAGCATCAACTATTCACAATGAGACCTGGTACCCATTAGCTCCATAAAACACAACAGGTTAGGTTTTGTTTTTTTTTTAAATTTATAAAATATGCATCACTTTAGAATGCAATTCCATGTGGCAAACTTATATATACCACAATAGCAAAGAAATAACACTGATTTAAAAAATATGAAACTTAACCTTTAAGTCAGTGGTTCTCAACCTGTGAGACAGGCCCCCTTAGGGGGGTGCGAAGTAACAAAAAAGGGGGAGCGAAGATGTGAAAAAAAGAAAACAAGAATCAAAAATATGAAAAAAAATCTGTTTAAACCAAAACAAGTTAACTTAAACTACATTCTGATACTATAAATATAGCGTTAGATAAATGTTGATAAAAGTTAAGTAGGTATAATAAAATATGCATCTACATTTCAAAAAAATGTTAGGGGGGCGCGATTAAAACTGTTATGAAAACTCGGGTCGCAAATACTTAAAGGTTGAGAAACGCTGCTTTAAGTTTATGACTATGCACCATCTAAAATGGGGATAACATGTTCCACTTCTAGAGACAGATCTACTTGGGCTCCACCTGAAAAAGTTGCATGGAGTCACTAAATGCACTCAACAACTGCAAAGCAAAGAGTAACAGATGGATAACAGATAATGGTGGGATGGATCCAGACATATTAGGCTTTATCAATGGAAACTGGCTCCTAGAACATAACCTCTCTAGCAGAGATGGAGCAGTAACTGTTGATGAAATTTGAAAATTACCAGCTAGATATGGCTGGACTAATCTCTATGCACAATAGTGGCTTTGGAACAAGACTTTTCAGACAAAGGAGATCTTTTCCCTATTGGTTGTTATAGAGATGGAGTTTGCTCCAATGGACAAGTGGGTTGCTCAATGTGCCTTTGGCTTACAGAGAGGGATACTGACTGTTTTCCTCTGCACCAACTCTAGATTCAACCATGTTGGAGACAACTGATTTGGTTCTGGAAGATGCTAATTTTGGCTAAATCTGCAAATGCTTTTGGAAAACTTCAACACTCCAGTGGGGGAATGACGGAGACAATCGGAGCATTGCAATTATGAAAAATTGTCTACCTCACCTTTGCCTGAGGGAGTGAATTGTTATTGAATTTCTTTGAAAGTAGCAGGCTGTCGTAACAAACCCCATGCCCAATTATAGAAATGATCATGAGTGTACCTGATACCAAAGTAGATCAATGTTATTTTTGTTATATGACACCATAAGAACATGTGTTCAACACATATGGTAAAAATGTATGGGGTATGGGTATGCTGGGAATGACTACTGGGTGCCTCTGTTCATTGCTTCACTTCTAGAAAACAACCTTTCATAACTCCAAATAGGTCATGGACATGGGACTCTGAGCAGACACAACTAAAGACTTTCATGGCAGAGGCAGCTGCTGGAAAGTATGGGTTTTAGCTAACCCAAGGGTTGTTAGTGCCAGCCCTAGGTATTGCTAGAGGAAACTGGCAGTAAACGAATATGGCAGGTTCAAGAATGTGGACTTCTGTGTAACTTTAGCAGGAGGTTTGTCATATTTGACCAGCAGGTCCAAAGCTGTTGCAGAATAACTTTTAAAAGTTTTCGAAGATTATTTGGCAAACTGTCCAATGGCTCCAGAATGGGAGCAGAAACATCACCATGGCTTTTCTCAGCAAGGGTTTGCAAGGTTGATATGATGAGGATATGGGAGGATTTCAGAGTAGAAACTCTGATCTCTGGATTGATAGGAAACAGCTCATTTCAATGGATTGAGATGAATCAGTGGTGGAGGCCTGCAGTTTGGGCTTTCATGGAGGGCTTCCCTGACGTGGAGGTTGGGGGAGGGATTATATGAAGCAATCACTAGTATGAGAAGACTCGGGACACAGTGGAAAGATCGTATCTCTTGACTGAACTGAAGTAATGAAAACAATTTTATAAATTATGGATTATTCTTTGTCATCTTGGTGCCTCTATTTTACAAATCATCTAAATAATCAAACAACAGAAGTAAAACAGAAAATTAACCTGCTCCATCAGGTGTCATTGATCCAAGTCTGACTGCTAAGGGATAGTTTGTTTCCCGATAGTGGTCCAAAGCATGCCCATTGCCTCCAGTCCCATCAAAGAACCACTTCCCACAAAGGACTGAGCCATCTGTTAAGTTCAGCCATAAATTCTCCTGAAGCTCACACTTGGAACATTTCCAGCCACTAAGAAAATATCAATAAAGGTATGTATTTTTCAAATTAATACATTTGGGGATGTAAACAGAGAATGTTACATTTTTAACAACAATTTTACATTTTTGTAATAAATAAATAAATATATTCAGAAGAATAATCATCAACACACATGTAAATTATATCAGAACTAAAAAAATATTTTTGTATTACTATAAAATAATCTTGTATCATAGAGAGTGGATTAACTTACTTTATTTTAAATATTTCGGATATCAACACTACTCAGTCTTTACTTCTAATTGACTGTTGATGTGCATTCATTTTATATTATTTTTGCCCTTTAGTATAATAACATCATTTATCAGTCAGTCATTATCCAACCCACTATATCCTAACACAGGAGCCATTCCAAGCCAACACAAGGTGCAAGGCAGGAACAAATCTCCAGGCAGGGTGCCAGCCCACCACAGGGCACATGCACACACACACACACACTAGGGACAATTTAGGATTGCCAATGCACCTAACCTGCATGTCTTTGGACTGTGGGAGCACCTGGAGGAAACCCACTCAGACACGGGGAGAACATGCAAACTCCACGCAGGGAGGACCTAGGAAGTGAACCCTGGTCTCCTTACCACAAGGCAGCAGCGCTACCACTGCACCACCGTGCCACCTGACATCATTTGTTTTCCACTGAATTTTTGACTGCCATCCTATTTATTCAGTATTTGAAATGGATTACACTTCTAATTTCTAAGAAATCAGAACTGTCAGTGTGTCCATCTGCTATGCATTGTTCTTTATTAGGTCACATATCTTACTTGGTTCTATATAGTTATTTAGATGGGAGTTTAAAATTACCTCTACCGTTTAGTGATCTATAAATTTGTATCTTTCTATATGTATTATCATGACAATTATGTTAACCAATCAAATTAGAAAAAATAATTAATTACTGCTAGTATATATAATAAAACTTAACTTTCAAAAAAGATTCACCAGAACCACTGATTAAAACATAGCTGACAGATACCTGGGAGGAATTCTGACTCCATTGTCAAGTTGCTTCAAACTGCTTGCATGCTTTGAAACCTGAATTTCTTCTTCCCATGAGTCAGGGTCCTGTCTTCTATAGGGGGATTTGGCACTGAGAACTTCATCACAAGCTATTGTCACCTGAAGTACGAACAGATTAAAAAAAAACAAAAACATTATTTTAATACCTAGCCACTCCTTCGGAACCTGCTACAAAGACAAACAATAATAACACCACCCGCACAATGCTGTTAAACAGGCCAACCAGTGAACTGTATTAAGTTATATTGACTTGAAATACAAATGCATGCTGATAACGTGTGTACTGCATTATAAGGCTTAATAAGCTTTCACTCACAGTAGTGCACAGTAATGCTAATTTCATCAAAGGCAATGAATACACATAAAAGAAATGCCTTTCTGGACCAGCCGAACAAGTGTCATACGCATTATCATGCATGCATTTCGGAAAATCGCCTCACTGGCTTGACCAAGGTATATGATAACCAGATAGGAGGGGTGCTGTTGTTAACTTTCTCTTCTCTTGCCCAGTGAGGGGACATAGCCCCACTGCTTCCGGTTTGTGCATTAGAAGCCCAGCTGCCCAGAAGCAGGCCTCATTTCTAAAACAAGCAACCAGCAGGATGGAGCTTATGTGATCAACCCTTATCATGACAGCCAAAGAGCTTGCTAATCATAGTTTTCCCCAAGAGGTTATTTTTCGCTTTGACTCCTAATGGAGTGTTTTTTTTTTTGTTTGTTTTGACCCAGCATTAAACTGGATGACCTGTTTGGTGTCCCAAATTTTCCGCTGCTGGTCCAACTTGTCATTCTTGTATTTGACCAGAGTATGAATATGGTGAGTCATGTTTAATTTCTCTGATGACATTTTATGAAATTTGTCTCAGAAAACTGGATTTGAAACTTGTGACATTAGTTCTCAAAGGAGTTATCTAAGGATCACCTGTGATCCATAGGTCTGAGTGAAGTAAACCACAAGGTGACATTTCTTACATCAGATGAAAGTTACTTTTAAACTTCTCAATTGTGTTGGTTCACTCTCTAGGTATTTACCTACAAGGACAAGATGATGCTTGGCATCCACACAATGCAGTGAACTTATGTGCATGAGATATGTAATTAAAACCCACACCACGGAGCACAACATCTGAATTTTAAAAACTAATGATTCATTAACTTTCTTATGTGTGGGAAGATTCACAATGAACAAGAAAAAATAATAACCATATTACTGAACAAAAAGTATTTTTCTGCTGGTGGCACTTTTTAATACTCATAGTTGGTGGGTGTCAAATTTAACAACTGTGGCTGCTAGTTCTTGTTTCCTTGAGGATGTCAAGATTGTGACGACCATAAATTGCAGAGGTTGAAGGTGGTAATGACTTTCAGTACAGTTACAAATTTCCAAAGTATTGTGAGCTCATTGTAAGTTGACAGCAAATTAATAAGATGCATGACAGAACGAGTGAGGGAAGAATGGAGTGTGAGATCGACAGGTGGATCGGTGCGGCATCCACAGTGATGTGGGTTCTGCATCGGTCTGTCGTGGTGAAAAAGGAGCTCTCAATTTACCAGTCGATCTATGTTCCTACCCTCATCTATGGTCATGAGCTATGGGTAGTGACTGAAAGAACGAGATCGTGAATACAAGCGGCTGAAATGAGTTTCCACCGCAGGGTGTCTGGGCTTTCCCTTAAAGATAGGATGAGAAACTCAGTCATCTGGGAGGGGCTCAGAGTAGAGCCGCTGTTCCTCTGCATCGAGAGGAGTCAGATGAGGTGGCTCGGTAATCTGATCAGGATGCCTCCTGGACACCTCCCTAGTGAGGTGTTCTGGGCATGTCCAACCGGGAGGAGGCCCCGGGAAGACCCAAGACACGCTGGAGGGACTATGTCTCCCGGCTGGCCTGGGAACGCCTTGAGATTCTCTCGGAAGAGCTAGAAGATATATATATATATATATATATATATATATATATATATATATATATATATATATATATATATATATAGAGTAAGAAGAGTCCCGACACAGATTGACACGGAGTCATGGGTAAAATAAATAAACTAATTTTCTTCAGCTGGAGGGCACGTCTTCCCCGTAATCCCTCCAGCCACAACACAGTCCCAAACACTAAACATAACACCAAAACACTCCTTTCTCTTCCACCACCACCACCACTCCTCCACAGCTTTGTCCTCCTTCCACCCAACGCTGGCCACTGAGTGGTGGTCGCTGGCTTCCTTTTATCAGGCACCCGGAAGTGCTCCAGGTGGTTTATTGCCAACATTCGGCTGTACTTCCAGGTAAGGCGAAACCAGTGCCCGAAAGGGGCCAGCCGCTCCTATTGCAGCACCCCCTGGCGGCACCTGCGGAACCCCACAGAGCTGCACAGAACTCCAACCCCCATGAAGCTCTGGGGAAGTCAGAGGCACCGCTGCAGCCCAGGGAGGCTGCCATATAGTGTCCAAGAGGAGACACTGGGCTTCCCACCCTTGTCCCCCAGGCAGATGTGGTGAAGGGGTGTCCCAGCCAGGCATGGGCCCCAGCCATCCATCACTAGATATATATATATATATATATATATATATATATATGAGGGAAAGTCAAAAAGTAAAGGGACATTTGAGAAAAGGGGCATTAATTCTAATGATAGAAATGTGAAACATACCTTAATTTTCTACATAACCTACCTGGACTTCAATGCACCTTTCCCAACATTTCACAAGTTTTTTGATTCCGTCGGAAAAAAAGTTTTTCGGTTGCATCTGCAACCAATTTTGCATCGCATCAATGACTTCTTCATCACTTGCAAATCTTCTTCCGCTTAGCACTTCCTTTAGTTTCCAAACCATGCTCGCAGCCTTACTTTCCGATTCGTGATGATGAACCCAAGTTTCATCTACAGTAGCAATTTGCTCTAAAAATCCATCTCCCTCGCCACGATAACGGGCCAAATGTTTACGAGGCAAACAAAAAGCAAATCACTGCCCTCATTTCCTCCTTGGTGCAGATCAACAATGGAGCTGTCATGTTTAACGGTCTGCTACACTCCAACGAATAACGCGAGAATAAGAGTTACACGTTGCATAGAAGTGTTGGCGACTACACTCATTCAGCACTGGATACGAGCAGTGTTACCAAACTCTGAAAAGAGAAATTAAAAAAATCCCTTTACTTTTGACTTCCCTCGTATATATATATATATATATATATATATATATATATATATATATATATATATATATATATATATATATATATATATACTAATAAAAGGCAAAGCCCTCTCTCGCTCACTCACTCACTGACTCACTCATCACTAATTCTCCAACTTCCCATGTAGGTTGAAGGCTGAAATTCGGCAGGCTCATTCCTTATAGCTTACTTACAAAAGTTGGGTAGGTTTAATTTCGAAATTCTATGCATAATGGTCATAACTGGAACGTATTTTTCTCCATATACTGCAAAGGACGTTAGCCCGATGGCCGTGGGGGCAGAGCTGCGTGTGACATCATCATGCCTCCCACATAATCACGCGAACTGACTGTGACCGCAGTACGTAGAAAAGAAGGAAGAGCCCCCAAAGAGCGCTGAAGAAAAGCGCCGAATACTTTATTCGCAAGATACAAGTTTAATGAGTAGACACGAGGTATAAACGAGACTTTGGATCACTTTGTAATGGAGTTAAAAGTGCTGTAGCGAAAAACTTTTGTGCCGGGTCTTAGCTAACATTAAATAACGCTGTGGACATCGCAAGATTGCACGAGATAACACAGGCACAGCTCAGAAGCTTCGATGCATGTACTCCGAGCGGCTCACGTGAACTGACTATAAACGCAGTACGCAGAGAAAGCAAGACCTCAAAAGAGCGCGGAGAGTTTTGCTCACGTGAACGTGTCTGCAAAAAGTGGCGTTTCCTGCACTGCAAAAATACTACAAAAGTCGGGCAGCCGGCATGTGCGCGTGTGCGTAGCTGTGCCGGCCTTTGAGACGCTGACTGCGCTTCTAACTTAAGTGAAAGTAAACACTGAATTTTTTTCCCCCTTCCCATGAGCTATAGCCCAGACAACCGTAAACACGGGATCCCATTTCTAGACCGCGGCAAACTAATATTAAGACGCTTCGCACTTTATTTTACACGTATACGATTCTGAGGTCGTCAGGTCGGATTATGAAGACACGCACAGGAGTGGAGGACCTATAGTGCCATCCCAGACAATTAATGACAGGGCCGTCTCTCCAGTCTACACGAGACCCACCGCGACGCCATGTCGCCAGCTTAAGACCTCTCTACACTATATTAAAGAAAATGGCAAGTTTCCGTTCTTTACACCTTTTTTCCTTTTATCCCCAACCAAACTCTTTCTCTCTTAACACTGCAGAGGACACAAAAATTATTTTCTTTTAATTGCTGGTAATGCCGGTAAGGCACATTACCACAGGCAGAAATTTGGACGTTCACATAGAAAATATAATTTCTATACCACAACCGTCGTGTAGCGCCTTTCAAAAGGGATCAGCTACCAAGAGATGATCCATATACATTTTAGCTGCTGTTGGTACTACTTACCTGTTATGTTATACCGGCTTTAAAATGTAGCTTACACTAAACCACTCCACGGGTGCACAGTGTATCTTTACTTCTTAAAACGTTAATGTTTTACTGTTTAATAGCTTATAGACTACATTTTATTTTTTTCCCTTGCACTCAGTGAGCGAGGCCAATGGGTGATCAGTTATATATATACAGTGATCCCTCGCTATATCGCGCTTCGACTTTCGCAGGTTCACTTCATCGCGGATTTTAAATGTAAGCATGTCTAAATATATATCACAGATTTTCGACTGGTTCGCGGATTTCTGCAGACAATGGGTCTTTTAATTTAAAGTACATGCTTCCTCAGTTTGCTCGCCCAGTTGATTTCATACAAGGGACAATATTGGCAGATGGCTTAGAAGCTACCCAATCAGAGCATGTATTACGTATTAAATAAAACTCCTCAATAATATACAATGTGCTTCCCGAGCGGTGCTTGATTGTTTGATTTTCTCGTTCTCTCTCACTCTCTCTGACTTTCTCTGCGCCTGACGGAGGTGGTGTGAGCAGAGGGGCTGTTTGCCTAGAAGATACGGACGCTACTCTAAAAAATGCTGAAAGACTACCTTCACATTGCTCCCTTCTTTGCAGCTGCTTTATCGCTTTATTACTTAAAAGCTCAACAGCACGTATTGATTTTTTGATTGTTTGCTTTTCTGTCACTCTCTCTCTCACTGACATTCTCTGCTCCTGACGGCGCTCCTTTGAAGAGAAGATATGTTTGCATTCTTTTAATTGTGAGAAAGAACTGTAATCTCTGTCTTGTCATGGAGCACTGTTTAAACTTTGACTAAAGGGTGTTATTTCATGTCTAGAGGGCTCTAATAATGTTAACAGTGTGGGAGAGTTTATAAGGGCTTAAAATATATAAAAATAACCATACAAACATATGGTTTCTACTTCGCAGATTTTCTGAGGTTCTGGAACGCAACCCCCGCAATCGAGGAGGGATTACTGTGTATATCTATATTAATAAAAGGCAAAGCCCTCACTCACTCACTCACTCACTCACTCACTCACTGACTCATCACTAATTCTCCAACTTCACGTGTGGGTGGAAGGCTGAAATTTGGCAGGTTCATTCCTTACAGCTTCCTTACAAAAGTTGGGCAGGTTTTATATCGAAATTCTACGCGTAATGGTCATAACTGGAAGCAGTTTTCTCCATTTACTGTAATGGAGATGAGCTTCAACACCGTGGGGGAGTTTCGTGTGACATCATCACGCCTCCCACGTAATCACGCAGCACATAGAAAATCAGGAAGACCTCAAAAAAGCGCTGAAGAAAACATATAATTGAGAAGGCAGCGAAACAATAAGAAGCGAGCGAGTGACATATACAACCATATTGATGAGTTCTGCTACTTCGGAAACAAAGCACGATGTAAACCTACACTTTAAATTAAGTTTATAGACAGGCTGCCGCTGGCGTTTGTAATTTAGTGCCTGCCCATATAAGGCCGTCCGTCAGCGGCAATCCAATAGCAAACTCCACTAAATATTCACGGGTTAAGGACTGTGCTTATGCAGAGGAAGATGAGATGGTCAGCGTGGTGTTTGGCACAAACTCAGCGAAACTGCGAGAGAAAGTTTTAAGTGCCAGGACTAAGGTAACATTAAATAAAGCTATGGACATAGCACAAGATGGCACCAGCACAGCTGGGAACCTTCGATGCAAGTACACCGAGTGGCTCACGTGAACTGACGCAGTGCACAGATAAAAGCAACAGTTCCAAAGAGCGCTGAACAAAACCGAATTACACAATTGAAAAGGCAGCAAAAATATGAAGCGCCTGATAAGCATATTCATAAATGCAGCTACTGTGGAAACAAAGCACACGGTGGAAAAGTCAATGTCCCGCTAAAGGAAGACAGTGTAAAAAAAACCCGTGCATGCAGTGTGTCAGGTCTCAGATAAAGAAGAAGACGAGCTGTTTATTGATGCAGTAAGAAACGAATCGATGAATGAAACCTGTCATCTTTACAACGATTGACAAACACGGAATGTAACTTGAACACAACACATCCTACAAATACGAACCTGATTGAAAGAAATAATGATAATCAAATCCTTGATGACAGCAACACTCAGTAACACTCACAAAACAAATACTGTATATTGAAAGTCATGTTACGTTATTTATAAAATGTTCCCTTTTCTTTTCTACCTTTTTAACACACTACTTCTATGCTGATACGGGTATATATATATGTATATATATATATATCCCGCTCTACATACTCGAATAATGGATACTTTATTCGCCATCAATGATTGTTTTGGTAAAGCCATACTCAGTGTATTCATTAGATGAACGGTAAAAAGTAAGAGCGAGGGAGGATGACTCATTGAGGCATGCAGGCTGTAGTCTTGCGTCAACTCTATCTGAATTGCGCGATCACATTTGAAAAATATATCTTTTCAAGTTCTATTTAGTCCATATGTGTCAAACTCAAGGGCACGGGCCACATCCGCCCGCGTGTAATTATATCCGCCCGCAGATCATTTTATATACTGTATTATTGTTATTAAAGCCCGGTATATGAAGCGCTGGTAACACAATAAACTACAGATCCCATAATGCAGCGCTTCAGCTGCCTTGCCAACACTTACCACGTTAATCAAGTCTACCTTTGATGCTGCAAGTTATTACGAAGCTAGAGTTATTGCGCACTGAGTTTGCACGGCGCTTTGGTGACTTTGAAGAACAAAAAAAGTCCGTCTACATGCGGCTCGAACCTTGTGCATGTTTGGTAGCACATATCTGTGTGAGAAGCTCTTCTCAGTGATAAAGACTAACAAAACAGCACACAGGAGTCGCCTCACTGATGAGCACCTGCAATCCATCCTGAGAATCTCCACAACACAGAACCTCACACCAAACAGAAACGAACTTGTGGCCAAAAAAAGATGCCAGGCGTCCAGCTCTAAAATGACATATGAGCAAAGACAACTGAATGATTTGATTTGTTATTGCACGTAAGAGCGGAGTCAACGTTTTAACAAACAGCGTATTGCACTGATCTGAAATAGCTGTGTGTGTATATATGTAGATATGTATGTATATGTATATATATGCTTATATATGTGTGTGTGTATGTATGTATATATATATATATATATGTATTTCTGTGTATATATGTGTGTGTATGTATGTATGTGTGTGTATATATGTGTGTGTATATATGTAGATATATATATGTATGTATATATGTGTATATGTATAGATATGTATATATATATGTTTATGTGTGTGTGTGTAAATATATATATATATATATATATATATATATAAGACAACAACACTCAACACTCACAACAGTGACAAAACAATTACATTGACAATCAGGTTACGTTATTTTCAAAATGTTTCCTTTTCTTTTCATTGCTTCTTTAACACACTACTTCTCCGTAAGCTGGTATTTTGCTATACTATATAAAAGAAAAAGGCAACTTTCCTTTCTTTACACCTTTTTCCTTTTATCCCAAACCAAAGCCTTTCTCTCTTAACACTGCAGAGGACACAAAACTAATTTTCTTTAAATGCCGGTAAGGCACATTACCAGAGGCACAAATTTGAATGTTCACATAGAAAATGTAATTTCAATGTACCTGTACTTCTTAAAACGTTAATGTTTTACTGTTTAATAACTTATAGACTATAATTTATTATTTTTCCCTTGCACTCAGTGACCAAACCTATACACACACATATAGACACATACAAACATACACACAAGTATATGTATGTGTATATACACACACACACACACACACACACACACACACACACACACACACACACACATACATACATACATACATACACACATGTATATAATTTGTGTGTGTGTATGTATGATGTAGATAGGTATGTATGTGCGAGTGTGTGTATATGTAGATATGTATATAGATATGTAAATATGAAGATATATATATATATATATGTGTATATATATACATATATATATATGTATGTATGTATGTATGTATGTATGTATGTATGTGTGTGTGTGTGTGTGTGTATATGACAGCAGCAATCCAAGCTGTGAGAAAACAGTAAAAGGAGGCGTGTCAGACGTCATAGTACATTTTCTGATGCAGCTACCGAAAACAACTTCGTGACGCTGCCGCCAAATACACAAAACAATTACTTTGACAATCATGTTACATTATTTTTAAAATGTTTCCTTTTCTTTCTCTTTCCTTCTTTAACACACTACTTCTCCGCTGCCAAGGCGGGTATATATATATATATAGATAGATAGAGAAATATATATATAGATAGATATGAGAACAACACTCATATCAATGACAAAACAATTACATTAACAACCATGTTACGTTAGTTTTAAAATTTTTCCTTTTCTTTTTCGTACCTTCTTTAACACACTACTTCTCAAGCTGCGAAGCGCGGGTATTCTGCTATATATATATAGATAGATAGAGATATATATATATATAGATAGATAGAGATATATATATAGATAGATATATATATATATATAGATAGATATGAGAACAACATAGATAGATAGATAGATAGATAGATAGATAGATATGAGAACAACACTCATATCAATGACAAAACAATTACATTAACAATCATGTTACGTTATTTTTGAAATTTTTCCTTTTCTTTTTCGTACCTTCTTTAAAACACTACTTCTCCGCTGCGAAGCGCGGGTATTCTGCTAGTATATAATAAAAGGCAAAGCCCTCACTGACTGACTCACTCACTCATCACTAATTCTCCAACTGCCCGTGTAGGTAGAAGGCTGAAATTTGGCAGGCCCATTCCTTACAGCTTACTTAAAAAAGTTAAGCAGGTTTCATTTCGAAATTCTACACGTAACGGTCATAACGGTCGACAACGTCCGCCATATTGGACTTTCTTATTCATGGCCCTATCTTCACGAAATTTGGTAGGCGGCTTCCCTTAGCTAACCGAAACCAATGTACGTGCTTATTTCGGTGGTATGACACCACTTTCAGCCGCCATATTGAATTTTCCAACATCACTAATTCTCCAACTTCCCGTATAGGTAGAAGGCTGAAATTTGCAAGGCTCATTCCTTACAGCTTACTTACAAAAGTTAAGCAGGTTTCACTTCGAAATTCTATGCGTAATGGTCATAACGGTCAACAACGTCCGCCATGTTGAACTTTCTAATTTATGGCCCCATCTTCTCAAAATTTGGTAGGCGGCTTCCCAGCACTAACTGAAACCAATGTACGTACTTATTTTGGTAGTATGATGCCACTGTCGGCCGCCATATTGAACTTTTCAACAGTCTTTGTTACTTATGGGCCCATCTTCAAGAAATTCTATCGATCAAAGAACTGTCACTTACCGAGTGGTTTCCATGCCCGGAGATACCACCTACCTTTTCCATTCTCTTTGTTACATATTGCACGGCCATATCACACCTTCTGCACTGTTTTATAAACGAACGACATATAAGAAAGTCCTTTTTCCTTGCTTCACCAACGAAGCAACTTTTTTATTTAATTGACGAGTTCTCTGCTGTTACTTTGTTCATTTATTACGATTTTTATACTTATTGTGTAGGTTTTATTTAATTGACGGGTTCTCTTCTATTTTATTGTTCATTTGTTACGATTCTTACAGTTATTGTGTAGCTATTTTAGACTTACTTTTCTGTTCAAATACCCATTTCCTTTATTTAATCCGCGGACTCTCCGCTATTTTTTTGTTCCTTTATTACGATTACAGTTATTTATTGCTTCCCTTCTTTGGCTGACTGCCTGCCCATATAAACCACTCCACTGTTTTTTTGTCAAGCAGTCTTTACATAGCTTCTCCGCTATTTTATAAAGAAACGCCATATAAGGCCGTCGTTTTTCTTTGCTTCGCCAACTAAGCAGCCTTTTTATTTAATCCACGGGTTCTCCGCTGTTTTATTGTTCGTTTATTTCGATTGTTATACTTATTGTATAGGTATTTTATACTTTCTTTACTGATCAAGTACTGATTCCCTTTATTCTTCCAACTATACCCCTATTAAAATGTCTATCGACGTGATCACCATCAATCAAAGAACTAGCACTTACCGAGTGGTGTCCATGCCCGGAGATGGCGCCTGCCTTTTCCATTCTCTGTGTTACATATTGCACGGACATATCAGGCTCACTTTTGATATCCGCAAGGACATTGTGTCTTATGTATTAAATGACTGGGAGAGGTTCAAAGTGTGGACTGATGATGGTACAGGAGATAATTATAGTACACAGGAGCACTATAAGACTGAAATGCTTAAGCCCTTCACCTATGGTTCTGCATGTGAGTTGATGGCTGCCGCTGAATTGTTTGGTTGTCGCTTTCAAGTGTACCGAAATGGGCAGATATTTTACACCTTTGGAGAACCGTCACTGCCTCTTAAACATCTTAGATTCACAGGTGACAATTTGAGTAGTGGACACTTTGATGTTTATGAATATTTCAACTCTCAAAAGCTGGATGCGAAGTTATTGATGAAGCCGGTTGTATACTTACATCGATTGACACATGCTCAATGTCACTTCAACACAAATCCAGCTGATTATTACAGTGGCAATTCAAGCTATGAGAACACAGTAAAAAGGAGACGTATGAGACATCGTGGTAGATTTTCTGATACAGCTAGACGGAATCAACTTTGTGCTGCTATCGCCAAATACTCGCAAGCACATCCACAAGTTAATAGGGATGCTGTCGCTAAATACTCGCAGGCTCATCCACAAGTTCATAGGGACGCTGTCGCTAAATACTCGCAAGCACATCCACAAGTTAATAGAGATGCTGTCGCTAAATACTCGCCAGCGAATCCACAAGTTCATAGAGACGCTGTCACTAAATACACAGAGGCAAATCCACAAGTTAATAGAGCTTCTGTTTCTAGATACGATCCCAATAATGAAAAGCGGCTCATACGAAAACAAAGCCAATTGTGGATTAGCATACGACCCAAACATACATTATGAGTCTGACAAAACAGTACACATTGGATCTATGAATGTTCACTGTGACTATTGTCAAGCAAAGAAGTGGAAATGCGAATCTCCTGGTTTGTGCTGTAACGGTGGTAAAGTATCTCTCACTCCTTTATGTAACCTTCCTCACCTTCTTGAGGGCCTGTTAAATGGCCAACATCCTCAAAGTGAGCATTTCTTGAACAACACTCGAAAGTACAACAGCGCATTTCAAATGACATCATTTGGTGCTAATCAAATCGTTGAGGGAAATTTTATGCCTTCATTTAAAGTTCAGGGACAAGTATATCACTTGATTGGCAGTCTTTTACCTATGCCAAGTGAGGAACACAATTTTTCTGGACTTAACATGCCCCTGCTGAAGCAATTACAAAAAATGCTCCATGACTGTAACACTTACATCCAGGACTTCCGCTCCACAATGGACAGTATTTCAGATGATGACAAAGACTTCAAAGTTCTCATTCACGAAGACAAAAAACCATTACTATCTTCTTTACTATTACTGTCTTCTATTTTTCTATTCTTCCTTTTGTAAAGCACTTTGAGCTAAATTTTTTGTATGAAAATGTGCTATATAAATAAATGTTGTTTTTGTTGTTGTACGTACATATATACGTCCACAGCTTGCAGCTTGGTCACCGTGTGAGGCGGCGTTGGGTCCCCCATTCCAACGCCTCCCACGTTATTGGCTGCCTGCCTATATAAGGCCGTCCGTCACTCCAGTCTCTACATTCCCTTCCTTGCTTCGTCACAGGATTCAAGTCTCCCTGCTGATAACTACAGCCTTTTTATTTAATCCACGGCTTCTCCGCTGTTTTATTGTTCATTTATTATGATTATAGTTATTGTTTAGGTATTTTAGACTTACTTTACATTGTTCAGGTACCCATTTCCTTTATCATTCCAACCATACCCCCATTAACATGTCTATTGAGGTGATCACCATCGATCAAAGAACTGTCACTTACTGAGTGGTTTCCATGCCCAGAGATGGCACCTGCCTTTCCATTCTCTTTGTTACGTATTGCATGACCATATCAGGCTCACTCTTGATATCCGGAGGAACATTGTGTCTTATGTATTGATTGACTGGGACAGGTTCAAGGTGTGGACTGATGACGGTACAGGAGATAATTATACTACACAGGAGCACTATAAAAGTGAAATGCTTAAGCCTTTCACCTATGGTTCTGCATGTGAGTTGATGGCTGCCGCTGAATTGTTCGGTTGTTTCTTTCAAGTGTACCGAAATGGCCAAATATTTTACACCTTTCGACAACCGCCAATGCCCCTCAAACATCTTAGATTCACAGGTGACGATTTCAGTAGTGGACACTTTGATGTTTATGAATGTTTAAACTATCAAAAGCTGGATGTTAAGTTATCGATGAGACCGGCTGTATACTTACAACGCTTGACAGATGCCGAATGTCTCTTCAACACAAGTCCTACAAATACTGCCGTAATTGAAACAAACCATGAAACTCAAACCGATTATGACAGCAGCAATCCAAGCTGTGAGATTTTAAACAAGATTACTGTTCACATGGCCAACTGTACGTTGCATGCTCAAGAGTAAGCTCAACGCACAGCTTGGTCATATTACAACCGGAGGGCCGAACTCACAATGTGGTATACAAAGAGATCCTTAACAAATAATTATTGGTATATTCTCCCTCAGTTTAAAAAGGTTTAATTTTCTTCTTAATAAAAATTTTAAGGCAGTATTACCATGGTTTAGGTATTTTGCTAGTATATATATATAAAAAGAGAATGTCTGTCTATACAATCTGCCTATACAATCCTACATCCTTTGACCAAGTTTTCCATAGTTGTTCTCTAGCATCATGCAGAGAAAAAGGAATACTCTGGAACCCAAAATTTTGACCCTGGGGGTACGAGTGGGTTTTTATTTTCCTGCGTACTACAGTTTTGGTACCAGTGCCACATGCCGAGAGCAAGTGAAACATCTGAACAGACTGAAGCCAGGCAAGCAGAGAAAATGACCAGAGCTTAACATTACTTACCCTAGCAACACAGCATGCCGCTTCTATCTACTGTTATATCAAAAGGACTATCTTGCGTTTTAGCAGGGGGAGTGTTGGTAGAGGCTTGATCAAGAGTGCATATGCAGTGCAACACCAAATAAAATATAAAGATTGTACTTTAACTCCTGCTTTGTTGACTTTCCTTCATAATTTATGCACTATTAACTGTCCACCATGAACTAAAACAATAAGTCAAACACTATAACATTCATGGTTACAGCCCAGCAAGGAGTTAGCACATTTCTGGAATTCAACTAAAATAAAAAAAAAAACAAAAACTAATTCTTAACTCAAGAGCAGAAACATTGATAGAGAGGCAATGTGGATGACAGATGTGACAGCCAGCAATAACAGCAGGGCCACCATTTAAGAAACACACACAGTAAATAAACCTGGGCAACGTCAGGTACTTCAGCTAGTTTCATTACAAAAAGAGCAAAGTTAACACTTTAATACAGAACATAAGGCTTCTCTGTGTCTTTTTATGCATTTATTGTGTAAACTTTTAGCAAATGCACAGTAGACATGAAAGTGTTGAAAAAGAGAAACAAATATGTGGTCAAGTGTTGCAGAAATTTTCTCCAAAAAAAGGATAGTTGATTATGGCTGATCTCAAGTACAGTACTTAACATGCTGATGTACTGTATATTTTGTCAGATGTTACACTGTGTTCATTTAAGCACATATGTTAAGTATCAGCTGCCGGTTATGTGTGTAGTCAATACAGACTAAATTGTAAGATGACACAGCTGTTGCCAGTACCTCTCTGTGACCAGTTCTTAAGCACTGCACATGAATGACAGGCAGGCAGTGTGAACTCAACATCATAATTCTTAGTGGGGAGCACTTGGCATCAGACAGACATATCACTGTATTATTCAAAATGTGTGACTAAAATGTAAGCGCCTGTTTTCAAATATGGAAAATGACTGCAAAATAAGCCAAACTTACTGATGTACATTAATAAAATGTACACATACAGTATTTTGGAAATGATGCATGCAGTAATGGGGAGCATCTTTTGTAAAATTGTAAAATCTGTTATCATAGCTTATGCTTTCAGTTAGCTGGACACTGCTCTAGTCTCATAAATAATTGGCAATGGTGGCAGATTTACAGATCAAGAGGCCTTGTTGCCTTGTCTTTTACCAAAGAAATAAAATTGATTTTAGCAGACTCGATAAGGGTACTGTTATGTTACATTTCAAATGTAATGTACAATTCACAACAAACAGTATTGTAATAAAATATATCATAATTTAACAGTTAAATTTCTGTCAGCTGAGTTGCCAACTATTCAGTCTTAAAGATAGGCAGAAGCATAAATAACTAATGTTTACATCAGTAAAGTTAATTCAGTATATTATTACAATTCTACCAGCATTACCATTAGACTAAACTATTTTAATTAAGGAACAGTACTTGACTAAACTGCTTATACTTCCTTAGTAGCCATTAAATGTATCAAAATATAAAACATCAATAAACAATTTATAACACTATTTATTTGTAGATCCATTCATTATGAGACGAAAAACTAAATAAGGTGGATGAAAAATTAAAGTATAAGTATAGAAAAAGGAGTACTAAGATATTTTCATATTACATACAATATTTTTACAAGCATCCATCCATCCATCCATCCTCTTCCGCTTATCCGGGATCGGGTCACGGGCGCAGCAGCTTGAGCAGAGAGGCCCAGACTTCCCACTCCCTGGCCACTTCTTCTAGCTCTTCCGGGAGAATCCCAAGGCGTTCCCAGGCCAGCCAGGAGACATAGTCCCTCCAGCGTGTCCTGGGTCTTCCCCGGGGCCTCCTCCCGGTTGGACGTGCCCGGAACACCTCACCAAGGAGGCATCCAGGAGGCATCCTGATCAGATGCCCGAGCCACCTCATCTGACTCCTCTCATTGCGAAGGAGCAGCAGCTCTACTCTGAGCCCCTCCCGGATGACTGAGCTTCTCACCCTATCTTTAAGGGAAAGCCCAGACACCCTGCGGAGGAAACTCATTTCAGCCGCTTGTATTCGCGATCTTGTTCTTTCGGTCACTACCCATAGCTCATGACCATAGGTGAGGGTAGGAGCGTAGATCGACTGGTAAATTGAGAGCTTTGCCTTACGGCTCAGCTCCTTTTTCACCACGACAGACCGATGCAGAGCCCGCATCACTGCGGATGCCGCACCGATCCGCCTGTCGATCTCACGCTCCATTCTTCCCTCACTCGTGAACAAGACCCCGAGATACTTGAACTCCTCCACTTGGGGCAGGATCTCTCCTCCAACCCTGAGAGGGCACTACACCCTTTTCCGCTGAGGACCATGCTTCGGATTTGGAGGTGCTGATTCTCATCCCAGCCGCTTCACACTCAGCTGCGAACCGATCCAGAGAGAGCTGAAGATCACGGCCTGATGAAGCAAACAGGACAACATCATCTGCAAAAAGCAGTGACCCAATCCTGAGTCCACCAAACCGGACCCCTTCAACACCCTGGTTGCGCCTAGAAATTCTGTCCATAAAAGTTATGAACAGAATCGGTGACAAAGGGCAGCCCTGGCGGAGTCCAACTCTCACTGGAAACAGGCTCGACTTACTGCCGCAATGCGGACCAAGCTCTGACACCGGTTGTACAGAGACCGAACAGCTCTTATCAGGGGGTCTGGTACCCCATACTCCCGGAGCACCCCCCACAGGATTCCCCGAGGGACACGGTCGAATGCCTTTCCAAGTCCACAAAACACATGTAGACCGGTCGGGCAAACTCCCATGCACCCTCCAGGACTCTGCTAAGGGTGAAGAGCTGGTCCACTGTTCCGACCAGGACGAAAACCACACTGTTCCTCCTGAATCCGAGGTTCGACTATCCGACGGACCCTCCTCTCCAGAACCCCCGAATAGACTTTTCCAGGGAGGCTGAGGAGTGTGATCCCTCTATAGTTGGAACACACCCTCCAGTCCCCCTTTTTAAAGAGGGGGACCACCACCCCGTCTGCCAATCCAGAGGCACTGTCCCCGATGTCCATGCGATGTTGCAGAGACGTGTCAACCAAGACAGTCCTACAACATCCAGAGCCTTAAGGAACTCCGGGCGTATCTCATCCACCCCGGGGGCCCTGCCACCAAGGAGTTTTTTGACCACCTCAGTGACTTCAGTCCCAGAGATGGGAGAGCCCACCTCAGAGTCCCCAGGCTCTGCTTCCTCATTGGAAGGCATGTTAGTGGGATTGAGGAAGTCTTCGAAGTACTCCCTTCACCGACCCACAACGTCCCGAGTCGAGGTCAGCAGCGCACCATTCCCACTATATATGGTGTTGACACTGCACTGCTTCCCCCTCCTGAGATGCCGGACGGTGAACCAGAATCTCCTCGAAGCCGACCGAAAGTCGCTCTCCATGGCCTCCCAAACTCCTCCCATGCCGAGTTTTGCCTCAGCAACCACCGGCCGATTCCGCTTGGCCTGCGGTACCTATCAGCTGCCTCCAGAGACCCACAGGACAAAAAGGTCCTATAGGACTCCTTCTTCAGCTTGACGGCATCCCTCACCGCCAGTGTCCACCAATGGGTTCGGGGACTGCCATCACAACAGGCACCGACCACCTTAGGGTAACAGCTCCGTTCAGCCGCCTCAACAATAGAGGCACGGAACATGGCGAAACGAACGAGGGAGTACCCAAAAGGTATGCCCTCTAGCACCCCCTCCAGGGACTCCAAAAAGGGTGGATACTCCAAACTGCCGTTCGGCGCATACGCACAAAGAACAGTCAGGACCCTTCCCCCCACCCGAAGGCGGAGGCCAACCTCTCGTCCAACAGGGTAAACCCCAATGTACAGGCTCCAAGTCAGGGGGCAATAAGTATGCCCAAACCTGCTCGGCGCCTCTCACCAGGGGCAACTCCAGAGTGGTAGAGAGTCCAGCCCCTCTCAAGGAGATTGGTTCCAGAGTCCAAGCTGTGCGTCAAGGTGAGTCCGACTATATCTAGCCAGAACCTCTCAACCTCACGCACGCATTTTTACAAGCATTCACTTTTTTAATACAGATACATGTTGAAAGAATTGCAGTGTACCAGAGATTATAGCGTACCAGCAGTGATTTAAAACAAGATTATGTGGTATGGTAATAAGAGGAGATGATCTAGTTTTATTATTTGAAATGGGAATTCTGTTGGTGTTAGAGGGTTTGGGGCTCACAGTGTCCCTTATAGGTCAGAATAGTTATGCATTCATTATAATTATCAACACTCCCTTTTGCACTTTTTGAGAGGTATAAAGGTAATTATTTAGAGTTTTATAATATTTCATGTGGCTGAATTTTTTCATTTAATTTAGATGATTTGTTATGAATGTTTACACTGTTCTACCTCAGGTTTATCGCAAAGCACAAGCACAATTAAGGAAAAAAATCTCTTCAGCTGGAAAGTCACTATGTTTATTTATCAGACTGTATTATATCTATACAATATACTGCAGGGCTCTTAGGATTATATCAGTGTTATCAGGATAGTTGAAAATATTGTTATCAGAATTTGAAGTCGTAACACCCATAACAACATTTACTCCCTTCTTTGAAATGCCTCATATTTATTTTCTGGAATAGAAACAGAGCAAGAATCCTTAAAGGAACACTACGGCCAAAAATTATATTTTGTTTAAATGTTACTTACTTTATCTCTCTTACACCAAAGTGCTTTAAAGTGATGGTCGAGAATTCATGCAGAAAGGAGTGTAAAAAAAAAAAATTCAAGTTGGTGACCAGAGCAGGACCAACAAAATCAAAATGCCCATGAAAAAAATCTCACATTACTTGTGTCATATGATCCACATAAGTCATTCATTTGCTCATAATGTTATAAACATGTATTTTAACTAAAATACTTTTAAATAAACCACTTTTGGAAAATGTTGTCATGAACAGCAAAGGAACACACACACTTACACGTAAACAAGTACCTGAATTGAAGACCTGCCTCTCCCTGTCCTTTATTAGTCAAATCAAAAGCATAGAATTGTGGGAATGTATTGTAATGTCTGCAAAGTGTGCTGCTTTTTCTAGAAGTAAACAATAATACTTTAGAAAAAATGCAACTGAATAACCAAAATATGGATTCTGTGACATGAATAAAGTGAAATTTTTTTTTTTTTTTTCCCCATCGACGTTTTCACATCCTTTGCCATTGTTAAGTTTTGGAAACCATTAGGTTCCATTATATGATAAACTTTTTTATCTCATTCTGCATAAAAACAATCACTATAAAGCATATGGGGTAAGTAACATCTAAAAAAAAATATTGCTTTGGGGTGGAGTATTCCTTTAGGAGATTAGTATTGAGAAGGTACTATTGCATAATTTAAACATCTTGGTTATAAATACAACATACCAAAGAAAATTTTCCTTCAAATAACATAAGTACAAAATAATATTTTATTTCTTCACTCAGCTGCTCTTTGTCTAATATATGAAGTTGGTTTAAGACCTAAAAACATACAGTAGTGAAAACAAAAAAATAGTACTATTTTACAATATATTTTTTTTCTTTTTTCTATTTGTGCGCTACACTTCTCCAAGCTCAGACTCTGGACAGTTCAATCAGAATAAGATCACTACACCACTCCTAAAACAAAGCACCATGCTCCCTTCAACAATTTTTGGCCTCAAATATAAATATTTTCACAATGATGTGGAAAACCAATGGAATTTAAAAGACCCTTATTAAGCATTTGTGCTTTTCAGCTACTCTAGAAAGAATATGCATCTTCATTGAATGTTCTAATGTACCAACCTTTATCACATCACTACCTTGCTAGTTAATCTTGTGGAAGTGGAATATAACATACCACCCTGCACTCTACAATGGATAAAACATTTGCAATGCAATGTATTATATGACAGCCTTTTTTAAAGTGCTCTTCTTTTCAAGCACAGTAATTTAGTAATTTTAAGGTGTTTTCACACCAAGGTAGATGTGAACATTCCAGTCACATTTTGGTATGGACAATATATAAATGGTTGCCTCGGGTTGGTACTAAGCACATGGTTCTAATAAGGCATGAATGTGATCCAATACAAGATTAAACTAAATACAGGAAATACTATGCATCATGGGTAAAATGTATTCATGCTGTTAAACTAGGCAAGCACAGCATAATGAGCCAAAGGTTTATCCAGAGCTGTGAGCTGCTTAAAATTTTTACTGATTGCTTAAAACAGATGGGTTTAATTTAAAACAGTGCTGTGTGAAAGTAAAAAAAACTTAGGCAACAGTATATGAAAGAGAAAGAAACAAAAGGTTCCTGTGAAAATAATAATCAAGCCTACAATGATGCATGTAGGTTGTACATCCCCTGAATGCAATAGCTCTACATGCATTATGTGGACCATGGAGGCTCATTAACTTGGAATACATATGTATTAGTATACAACTTGAGCTGACTTTTAACCATTTAAAATTGAACTTCTTCGACTGTTTATAGAAATAAATCTATGTAGCTTATTGTGTGTAAAATAAAATCCACACCTGAGAAATAAACTGAAATGTTACTCAGTCGTGATTTTTCTGTCCATTTTTGTTGACCAGCACATTCCGACTTCAGGTGTTTGAATTACATCTTCATATACAACAAGCAAAAAGAAAGGCAGCACAGTAAATCTCTTTCTATTTTTTTGTTCTTTATTTCGCCTTATACAATTTATTGTTAGTTTTCGCATACCCCATGGGGTCAGAGCGCAGGGTCAGCCATTGTACAGCACCCCTGGAGAAATTGCAGGTTAAGGGCCTTGCTCAAGGGCCCAGCAGAGTAGGATCTCTTTTGGCAGTGACAGGGATTCGAACCGGCAACCTTCGGTATACCGGCGCAGATCCTTAGCCTCAGAGCCACCACTCCACACTTTAGATACCTGTGAAACTATTTCACACACTTTACACACACGTATTCACCGCTTGCTCTGTCACCACAAATGCTGTGTGAACTACTGCCCTCAATCAAAGTCTCTGATCATTGGATGAATATATGCAGGTGGCTCATGGTGGAGTACTTTCTGTTTTAATGTTAAAAATTACGAAGATTAAACACTAATGGCATAAATATTAATTCAAAAGTGAAAACTGAAAATATTATTATTGTATTTCAGTTAGTCTTTCCAGCTACTTTAATAGTTTCATTTAGTTTTTCATTTTGGCTTTGTAAATTATTTTATTTTAGTTTATGAAAATGTTTTTTAATAACATTTTCAGTTTTGATTTAAATTTTTGTTAAGTATAATAACCCTGGTAACTGCATAAAAATATATGATACTATCTTAGTCAATGTTACCTTTAGAACTGCTTTGCCTTTTCAAAATTACAGAATACAGTTCTGGCTTCAGAAAACATGCACTGTAAGTTTTGGGAGTATGTGTATGACAAAAATACTGCTGGAAATGTTTATGACATACTCTTATGTACTGTCTTTCCAGAGGGACGTATATGTGTCCTCGTTTCTGTTGACAGTAACTGGCAACCATCAAGCTTTAAGTATTCATTGTAAAGGAAGGTACACTTAAAACTGAAAGCACCATGGCAAAGAATATTACAAATAACTCTTAAGTACTGTAAAACATGTATCTATAGTTGCATAGCTCAACATTGCTTTCCAAGTCAAATGCACATACCAGGGCTGTGAAAATACAATAAAAAAACTGAGTGTTAATAGTTTTCATCAAACCCCTTCACTAATTTCCAGTGCTTTAAAGCTCTATTTTGTAGCACCTAGACTGGAGCTGTGAGTAATCAGCACTAAGCAATGAGTCGCTGAAGCTAACAAAAATCATTAAACAAACTTGCAGATGAAAGCTTTCTATTTGATAGTAAATCATTGCTCCCTTCATTCAGTTTAAGTTTAGGGTATGCAAAATTATGTTCATAACTCCAGGATTGATGACAGCTAGAAAATCCGTTCCATTAGTAACACAAACATTTGTCTTTCAGGTCAAATCAGGCTTGTTCTATACTGTATATCTAATTTTTCTAGAGTTGGAGGCAGCAAACCCTGCTTTCTTCTGCAAGGTTATTTGTACCCAGTAGGTATTATTTTACATTTTCTACATATGCCCACTCAGCTGCCTATTATCCAGAGTTTTGCTGCCACTAAAAGACTATAAATTCGCCTCTTCCTGCAACTACAATATAACCTCTCCCTTTTTCCATTCACCTTTAAACTTTTGGAGATTCTCATCAGTAAATACAGGTTTCAGTAACAAAGCTGAAACTTTAATAGTCAGACATATCAATGGCATAAAATGAAAACTTGTTTTTCTAAATGTTTATAGAGATTTTTAGACTATATATCAAGTTACAATTGCCACTGAATTATTCATGAAACTACCTACATTTAACCATGTCCCAGTGGGTGAAAGAATGTCATATATAAAGAAGAAATCAAATAAAAAGGGAAGCAGAACTTCTTTAAAAAAAAAGTGAAGTCCAACAAAATAACTTTTATAAATTACAGTATATATATGCACTTTTCTGGCATATGTTCAATACCTCGTAATTTGAGTAAATCAGCACTCAAATCTGTATCCTCATTTGTGATAGATCTGTATTTAGGTAGTGGTAAAATCTATTCTTCCATCTTATCTTACGTAAGTAATTTCTATTACTGTATTGTACTTCTGAGGTGACAAGAGTATTACTTGTATTCTGTTTTGTGTATTGTATTTACCCCATTTTTGATACCCATTGTATGCCAAACTTACCTGGGAAGGGGGCTCTCTCTGAATTGCCTTTCCCAAGATTTCTTCCATTTGTAATAGAGACACAATGAGAAGTCAAGCAAAATGACAACTTTCATTGGCTAACTGAATTGAAGGTGTCATTTTGCTTGAAATCTCATTGCATTCCAATAATGGCTAACATGATGCAACACCCTACTACTAATAATGATGCAGAAATGACTCCAGGCTCTGACTCTAGAACTTAGTGCTGGGCGGTAAACTGGTTCATATACTGCAACACCGGTTTAAATTGCCTAAACAACGTTTGGAATGTAGTGTATCAGGAAACAGTTTAAGGGGGGCCCTTTTCACTGCTACATCGGTATAAACGCATGCAATGGAGTACATGTGTTAGTGGAGGCATTGTGTGGAGGCCTTTTATCACTGCTACACTGCTAAACACATATGCAACGGAGTACATGCGGTAGTTGAGGTATTGCACGGTGAAAATGGACAGAGAACATTCCGAAACTTCAGCTGTAGCAGACAATAAAGTTGAACATGATGACACAGAAGAACTTTTGCCAAAAAAAAAAGGAGTCACGTCCGTTGCCTGGAGATACTTTGGTTTTAAAAGGTTGGATGTGGACCATTATGTTCAAATCTGTGAATACTGTTTCTATACTACTGGATAATACTGCAAGCCAAGTTGTACTTGTTTTATTTTTAATGTGTAATGTACCTGGGTACTGTGTAATACTGTAGTGTGACGACATGTTGACTTTATTCTCAACATTTCCACTTTAATTTCGATGCTTATGATGAGAATAAAATTGACATGTTGACTTTATTCTCGTAATTTAAAGCAGAACATCGTAAACTAAACTTCATCTTAAAATGAATATTTAATTTACTAGATTTTCTCAAACCCTGTCATAAGTTATGTAGCACATTAAATGCTTTGTGTTAAGTGTTCCCCGAGCCATGTTAATCGCTACGTGCTTCTTAAACTAACTTTCTCTTGCAGGAAAAGGAAACCTGGTCGTGCAATAAGGAAATATAAGAGAGTATACAGAGGAAGAGGATGGCAAAGAAGAAGTGGGATAGTCAGAGAGATGCAGAAAGTAGACAAGAGTACAAGGAGATAAGATGCAAGGTGAAGAGAGAGGTGGTGAAGGCTAAAGAGAAAGCGCATGATGAGTTGAATGAGAGGATGGACACTAAAGAAGGAGAAAAGGACCTGTACCGATTGGCTAGACAGAGGAACCGAGCTGGGAAAGATGTGCAGCAGGTTAGGGTAATAAAGGATAAAGATGGAAACGTACTCACAAGCGAGAAGAGTGTATTGAGGAGATGGAAAGAGTACTTTGAAAGGCTTATGAATAAAGAGAACAAGACAGAGAAGAGGTTGGATGATGTGAAGATAGTGAATCAGGAAGTGAAACGGATTACCAAGGAGGAAGTAAGAACAGCTATGGGGAGGATGAAGAATGGAAAAGCTGTTGGTCTAGATGACATACTTGTGGAAGCATGGAGATGTTTAGGAGAGATGGCAGTGAAGTTTTTAAACAGATTGCTTAATGGAATCTTGGAAAGTGAGAGGATGCCTGAGGAGTGGAGAAGTAGTGTACTGGTGCCGATATTTTAGAATAAGGGGGATGTGCAGAACTATAGTAACTACAGGAGGATAAAATTGATGAGCCACAGCATGAAATTATGGGAAAGAGTAGTGGAAGCTAGGTTAAGAAGTGAGGTGATAGTTAATGAGCAGCAGTATGGTTTCATGCCAAGAGTGAGCACCACAGATGCGATGTTTGCTCTGAGACTGTTGATGGAGAAGTATAGAGAAGGCCAGAAGGAGTTGTATTGCGTCTTTGTGGACCTGGAGAAAGCATATGACAGGGTGCCTAGAGAGAAGCTGTGGTATTGTATGAGGAAGTCGGGAGTGGCAGAGAAGTACGTAAGAGTTGTACAGGATATGTACGAGGGAAGTGTGACTGTGGTGAGGTCTGCAGTAGGAGCGATGGATGCATTCAAGGTGGAGATGGGATTACATTTTATTTGCAATGGTGATAGACAGGTTGACAGACAAGATTAGACAGGAGTCCCCGTGGATTATGATGTTTGCTGATAACATTGTGATCTGTAGCGATAGTAGTAAACAGGTTGAGGAGACCCTGGAGAGGTGGAGATATGCTCTAGAGAGGAGAGGAATGAAGGTCAGGAGGAACAAGACAGAATACATGTGTGTAAATGAGAGGGAGATCAGTGGAATTGTTAGGATGCAAGGCGTAGAGTTGGCAAAGGTGGTTGAGTTTAAATAGTGTTATTGACCTTCATATATTGTATTTCCTCTTGGTATCCATCAGTTCCACTGTTACTTTGCTAAGCTACGGTTTCTCTAAACATAAAAAATTAAAGTGATTGCAAATATTAAGGATTCAATTATTACACACAGTTTCTTCAGTCATAGACTTGTTGAGTAGCATTGGTTTACGAAAATGCAGATCACCCAAGAAGGAGAATAGCAACCATGTAGCAAAGTTGAAACAACTGTAAATTTGCCAATTATGAAACTATTGTGGGCTCCTCATTATCATCATCATTCCTATCACAACTACCATTTTCAGGGTTGACCCCAGCTGGCCATTTACCCCCAAATCTTTTTCCTCTATTTTCCACTGCCCTCGTCATCTTTTGTGGTGAGACCACTTCTTTATATATCATCCCACACCACCTCCAACCATATCTTCTTCAGCATCCCAAAATCCTCAGTATCAACAATAGATGAACCAAAGTTACAAATAAATGTGGGCCAGACTAGATAATAACAAACCAAACACTATAACTTTATGGCAACGCTGGCAAGGAAAACTGCAGAATGCAGAATAAAAATAAAACATTCATTTAAATACTAAATAGTGTGGGCATCAAGATGTTTCATGAACAATAAAGTCACAGTTACACAAGATTTGTACATAGATAAGCTAGTCTGCAGTAGCTAATATAAATCCACAATATGCAGGTTTAAACAGCACCTAACATCAATATGCAGATTTTTTCACTGACCACTGTTTTCTAATTTTAACATCTATCACTAATACCAAGTAACTACAAAAGATTTTCCTCACAAGGCCTGAATGTCCAGTAATTAACATAAACATAATGCAAAAAATAAATGAAATGACAAGTAAATAAATAAATATGAAAAATAAAAACAATATCAATGCCAATAACATTTCACTTATTAATCAAATTCTAACCTGAAAGATGCAGTCCCTCCACTTAGCTAAAAAAGTAGCTGGAACTTTTTCATGATAAATGATAAATGCACAATGAGAGTTATATTTCTGTGCAAATTTAAAAAGAGGAATGACACTGTAGAAATTCATAGCATGCATGATGGTCCAACATAAACACACGTTCACTGACCAGCGCAGGTAATTCTTCAATATTTGGTAAAGGGATCTCGAAGTGGTCTGGAAATATGACAAGTTTGGCTTCATCTTCATACTCGTAGTCCTCCCCATTAAAGTCGAAATTAGGCTCTAAATCTACAAATCAAAAGTAATAACTGTTTATATTATTATAAAGATTTTGTTTGAGAATGCTGAAAAGGATTACATAAGGAACAAAGAAAATACAAGCTTTATTATCGATAGCATCTTTTCAGAAAGCACAGTATTAGTGCACTTCTCAAGTCAAATTATGTTACATTTTAACTGTTATCAAAGATTGAATGGGTTTAGAGCGAAAGTAATACTAGGTCAGAAAGCAGGAACAGATTCAGTATGACCTCACTTAAATCTAAGTTTAATGTTATATTTTAGGGAGAAAATTATAATTTGTAACGCTGTTTATAAAAGATAGTACTTTAGTTTAGAATAACGAACAGAAACCTTACAGAGAAAGGTTGCAAATCTACAAGCTATAACTGGCATAGTATGCACTAAGTGATCTCTAAATGCTATCGCCTTTCTCAATCTTTCCATCTGGCAAAAGGTATAGGACCATTGGCATTCACACCAGGCATCCATAACAACAAATATTGCATCATTAAAAAAATATATATATATATATATATACACACACACACACATACAGTATGCACAGATATATACATACACGTACATTCATATATATGCATATATATATATATACAGTGGTGTCCCCTTCCTGATTTCTTATTCTTTTGCATGTTTGTCACACAAAATGTTTCTGATCATCAAACACATTTAACCATTAGTCAAATATAACGCAAGTAAACACAAAATGCAGTTTTTAAATGATGGTTGTTATTATTTAGGGAGAAAAAAAATCCAAACCTACATGGCCCTGTGTGAAAAAGTAATTGCCCCCTTGTTAAAAAATAACCTAACTGTGGTGTATCACACCTGAGTTCAATTTCGTAGCCACCCCAGGCCTGATTACTGCCACACCTGTTTCAATCAAGAAATCACTTAAATAGGAGCTGCCTGACACAGAGAAGTAGACCAAAAGCACCTCAAAAGCTAGACATCATGCCAAGATCCAAAGAAATTCAGGAACAAATGAGAACAGAAGTAATTGAGATCTATCAGTCTGGTAAAGGTTATAAAGCCATTTCTAAAGCTTTGGGACTCCAGCGAACCACAGTGAGAGCCATTATCCACAAATGGCAAAAACATGGAACAGTGGTGAACCTTCCCAGGAGTGGCCGGCCAAACAAAATTACCCCAAGAGCGCATAGACGACTCATCCGAGAGGTCACAAAAGACCCCAGGACAACGTCTAAAGAACTGCAGGCCTCACGTGCCTCAATTAAGGTCAGTGTTCACGACTCCACCATAAGAAAGAGACTGGGCAAAACGGCCTGCATGGCAGATTTCCAAGACGCAAACCACTGTTAAGCAAAAAGAACATGAGGGCTCGTCTCAATTTTGCTAAGAAACATCTCAATGATTGCCAAGACTTTTGGGAAAATACCTTGTGGACTAATGAGACAAAAGTTGAACTTTTTGGAAGGCAAATGTCCCGTTACATCTGGTGTAAAAGGAACACAGCATTTCAGAAAAAGAACATCATACCAACAGTAAAATATGGTGGTGGTAGTGTGATGGTATGGGGCTGTTTTGCTGCTTCAGGACCTGGAAGGCTTGCTGTGATAGATGGAACCATGAATTCTACTGTCTACTAAAAAATCCTGAAGGAGAATGTCCAGCCATCTGTTCGTCAACTCAAGCTGAAGCGATCTTGGGTGCTGCAACAGGACAATGACCCAAAACACACCAGCAAATCCACCTCTGAATGGCTGAAGAAAAACAAAATGAAGACTTTGAAGTGGCCTAGTCAAAGTCCTGACCTGAATCCAATTGAGATGCTATTGCATGACCTTAAAAAGGCGGTTCATGCTAGAAAACCCTCAAATAAAGCTGAATTACAACAATTCTGCAAAGATGAGTGGGCCAAAATTCCTCCAGAGCGCTGTAAAAGACTCATTGCAAGTTATTGCAAACGCTTGATTGCAGTTATTGCTGCTAAGGGTGGCCCAACCAGTTATTAGGTTCAGGGGGCAATTAATTTTTCACACAGGGCCATGTAGGTATGGAATTTTTTTTTTTCATTTTTTCGTTTTATTTCAGATTTATTATTTCATGTACACAATTCCGCCCTGCGGTTGGCTGGCGCCCTGCCCAGGGTTTGTTTCCTGCCTTGCGCCCTGTGTTGGCTGGGATTAGCTCCAGCAGATCCCTGTGACCTTGTAGTTAGCATATAGCAGGTTGGATAATGGATGGATACAGTACACAATACAATTAATTTCCCATTTGCCTGCAAGGAATGCTTGAAATGGAACCTCCCAATTTGTTATTACTTTGTCATTTGTTGTCATTACAAACAGAATTGCTGATTAAACTTTTAAAATGCCAGGCAGCCAGGATTTTAAAGGTGTTCAGCTTTATAATACATATTGTGGCCTGCCACCCAAACCCAACACAGAAAGATGCAGGATACAAGTTCAGCACACACTTTTTTTCTATTTTTTGCACCCCAAAACACAAGGCTGAGTCTCAGTACATTAGCAAAACCAGATTTACAGTATTCAACTTGAAACAACTTGAAATAACAGCATGGTTATTTATTGTAGTGGGATCTACCACTTTCCTATACACAAAGTAATCAGGCAGGGTTGTGACCAGGTTAATGGCCAAGTAATACTGTTCCCTGCCTTTACAATATTCCTTGCATCACCCATCGACGGCAGGCTCATAGCACGGCCGCGATCTTTTAGGATTTGTTTTCGCAGTGAGCTGCTACAGCGCTAGGAGCCTGTGATTGTCCCGTTGACCAATATGTTGTCTTCCACAGACACGGTGATTGCATTTCGTCCAGTTGGGGGAAGCCCCAAAAGAGTTTAGAAACCTTACAATATATAATGAAAAATACTTAATTTTTTATATATCTATATATATAAAGACAGTGAGCGCATGCAAGACAGAGAACCACGCCCGCCAACTCTAAGACCATGGGATACGCTCAACAGAGCCTCGTCCATCAACTCTAACCCTCCTACCACGTCATGGGATACGCACGACAGAGCCACGCATGCCAACTGTAACCGTCCTCCCGCGTCCCTCTCGAGGCATGTGCACTGCAGGCTCATGTGCCCACATGCAACAACTCACCAAACACAACCTCAGTCGCTTTCATCTGTGCAAAAGTCTACATGCACCTCTGAGCCACATTGACTTTTCACCGCACGCAAGACAGAGAGCCACGACCGCCAACTAACAGAGCCCCGCCCACCAACTCTAACAGAGCCCCGCCCATGGGCTACGCACGAAAGAGCCACAAACGCCCACTCTAACCCTCCTCCCACGTCATGGGGAATGCACGACAAGGCTCAGCCCGCCAACTCTCACCCTCCGCAGGCTTCCAACATCGCTCGAGGCATGCGCACTGCTTGCTCATGTGCTCGCCCCGAAAACGTCAACAAACGCATCCTCACTCGCTTTGGTCTGTGCTACAGTCCACATACGGCTGTGAGCCACGTTGACTGTTCATTTGCCTACCATGGCCAACGCCTCAAATGTATTTCACAAAAACAACACTTCTTTCAATGTTATACAAATTCCTGTTTCCGGTAACTGTTTGTTTCTGGCAGTCGGATATTTCTGGAAAAATGTCATTGACAAAAGTGTTGTTCTCGAACTTCGCAACACTGCTGTAACCTTTGTTTGCCAACATTGGGATAACTTTGCAGATGTGCTGTCCGTTGTTCTTAGTCATGGAAGCATAGTCATACAGTCTGCTCAACAATATGCCGAGTATATGAATACGTCCGGAGTTTTGGTGGCAAGGCAGAAATTGTGGCGATGTCCCAAATGATTCCAGCTACGATCTCCATTCACTTCCGGGAACGTTATCATGCCTCTCCTCGAGTTTACAATCTGGGACAACATCTCTTCATATCCCTGCTCTTTAGCGGTCCTTTGGATCATGGGCATTACGAAATTCTCTTGCCTCTCAAATACACACGTGATAATCTTCTGGTGCCATCTATTGAACAAACACATTCCATACTGGACTTTCAATGCACCATTTGTTCCAAAACCTTCCAACTGCAGAGATATCTCAAAGCACATTTAAAAACACACTCCACTGAACGAATGCTGCAATGTGAATATTGACAACAGTGCTTCAAAACAACTTGCGCTCTGAAGAAGCACTTACAAACTCATTCCACTCACACCTTCAGTTGCACATTTTGCCTTTGCTCAAAAACATTCACGCAAAAGAAATATCTCAAAGCACATTTAAATACACACTCCACTGAAAAAACGCATTCCACACAGTTTTGTCAATGCACCATTTGTTCAAAAACCTTCTGACTGCAGAAATATCTCACCGCACATTTAAAAACACACTCTACTGAACGAATGATGCAATGTGAACATTGCCAGCAATGCTTCAGAACAACTCAAGCTCTCAAGAAGCACTTACAAACTCATTCCAATTCCTTTTAGTGTCAACTCTCAAACCCTATGCACAGTTATCACATTCAGTTTTTCGCTGCTTTTCAAGAAGATACCGTCATTCCTGTCCAAGAACGTAACATTGGCCTCCCTACCACAATATGCATATATAATTATATGCGGCGTATGCTACGCCGCGGGTTGGCTAATATATTTATATATATATATACTAGACATTTAGCCCGTTACAATAAACATTAGTAGGTACAGTCTATATTAAATGGCAAGGGACCTTGACCTCATTCTGTTTGTTGTCTTAATTTTGTTTTTGTTAAAAATATTTTTGTAAGAAGCCTAAAGTAAAATAATAATAGTTTCATTATAGACAACATTTTTTGTAAATACTCTGTCTGACTTGCAACAGTTTGCCTTGTTCAGGACCATCTATAACGTTGACAACAACATCTGTAAAACTTCTAACTCTTGATAATGCAACATATAACTGACCATGGCTGAATACTGTTTCTGGCAAGTAAATGCCAACTTTTTCTAAGGTTTGCCCTTGAGCTTTATTAATTGTTATGGCAAAGGCTAAGGTAACTGGATATTGTCGCCTTCTTAAGGTAAAGGGTAAATTAATAGAGGATGCAGCCAAATCAATACAGGGAATATTCTGATGCTCATTTTCTTTTTCTTCAATCGATCTATTTGCTTGTATTTTTCTTTGTCTTTCAGCCTTTCTTTTGTTGATGTTTACTTGCTGAGCTGACCGTTCTTCCAGGAGATGTTGCTTATATACGATTTGAGTGTCTGTGTCTTTTGTCCTACTTGATGTGTCCTTTTTTTGGGGTGGCATGTTGTTAATAGATAGTGTGACAGATAGGGGGCACTATCGCTCTCTTGAACCCCTGTCCAAGACTCCAGACACCAGATAAAAGTCCAAATGTTGACTTTATGTACACAGCACAATGCACAAAGCACCCTCTCCTCCGCAATACTCATATAATAAACCAATACAATAACAATAATAAACTCTCCACCACTCCCAGACGCGTTGCCACCCTTCCACCCAGCTCAGCTCTCCATCTGGGAGCTCCCACAATCCTTTTATATTCCCTGACCCGGAAGTGTTCCAATCCCCAGTCCATGTGATCTCCTATCACTTCCGGGTCAGATAAAAAGTCCTTTTCTTCACCCCGGAAGTATGTCACTTCTGCCTATGACGCACTTCCGGGTTATAGGGCACATATGACTCTCTGTACCTCCCTGAAGCGTCCTCTGTTGGCCCCTGGGGTATCCAGCAGGTTTGTAAGGGAAAACTCCATAGTCCATGATTCCCTGCTGGCATCCGGGGCACCTCCATGCTGCAGGAAAAGCTCCATCTGGCAGCCTGGGGGTACTGACCGGGATGACAAGCCGGCAATAGACCACAATAGTTAGTTAGTAAACATGCACGGGGCAGTATGTGTGGTGTCTCCCCAGCAACAGATTTTATGTACGCGGCCATAACTACCCAATCAGCACTCTCCCCAGCATTGATGTCCTTTATGTGCTTATCATGCGCGGCCGCAACTACGCCATTCACTGTGTGCCCAGCTTCCAGTGTGTGTGCATCAACGGTCTTCCCAGCAATGATGTCCTTTATTTGCTTATCATGCGCAGCCAAGGCTACGCCATTCACTGTATGCCCAGCTTCCAGTGTGTGTGCGTCCACGGTGCCGTGCGCATCGCACCGTGCCCCGTGCATTCGCACTTCACCAGAAGACACACACACACAGACACCTGGGCACATATAGGGTTTTTTTAAAGAGGATAAATATATATATATAGTAATGTGTGGGTCACAGACTTGCACAAGACAGAAGGGAGCGAATCCAGGTTTCTGAGAAATTCAACTTTATTGCTGTGAAGACAGTAACAATCTTAAACATTTAACCAAATGGGAGCTGTCACATCAGCACTCAAACATACAGTAAGCAAGCAGTAACACTGACAGCCATCTTGCATTAGTTCCCTTCTTCAGATTAAAAGAACAGATAGCCTTCTTCATCAAGCTGGTTCATTTTGGAGAAGAAACTAAAGAAAGTGAGCACACAGCCAGGTCAGTGGCCGGTTTTAAATGTTTCCCATATCAACCATCAGGCAACAGATATGTTACGAAGTGAGCCTGCAAATGAGTGCAGTGAGCAGTGCAACTGTCAACAAGACAACAAATTTCTGCCCGTTTTAATAGACTTTCAGTGCAGACTTTAAGTGTGTATATATCAGGTCACTAAAGATAGTGTTTCCTGAAAGTTTCATGTATATAGCAGAGTAAGAAAGCTCGAAAAAGCCCAGAAATTGGCCTTGCCAGCAGACATGCATATAAGAAACTGCTGTAAAACTGTCTTCGGTGAGCTGGTACATACAGTGAGTATGATCCTGTACAATGATGGAAACCCAATAAAACCAATTTATCTGCAGTGTGTCATCTTACAAAGAAATACTTATATATTCTTGCAACTAGTGCCCCATCTGAAAGCACAGATGGAAACATTATTGTTACTTGGCATAGAGCATCACTCAAGCCAAGAGTATAGATAAGCTTGTCTTTCAGTCCCACAGCATGTGACAATTCTCAGCATACTGTGTTAATAAAAGCATATGATCTCTACGTCTGCACTACAAGTAGAACTAAAGTATCTGTCAATCTGAATGAGCAGGTTATTTTTTGGGGCAGTTTTGCACATTTGAATATTTTAAGTAGTGTTCAATAAAAGTTAATTATAATGTCATTTTGGTTAATGCTTTCATTACAATGTCTGCAAATATTAAAATTATTTTAAAAGAATCGGTTATAATACATAAAGTAAATAAAAGTAAATTATCTTTCTGAAAATAGTTTTTTGTCTAGTTAAATTTCGAAATACTGTGTAAAGTTTGCAATATACCTTTTGTATATACAGTACCGGTGCTTTGGGCACACAGTATTATTATCTTTATTAACATAAATTTAAATATCAAATATAGTAATATCTTGATATATTATGTAAATAATGTGATAATGAATTTTGTCGATATCGCTCAGCACTGCATGAAGGAAAATATAGACAACACAAAGAAAGTTTACATCTACACTTACTGAATATTGCCATAGCAGAGGTTATCAAAATAAGTCCTAAATCTAAGTTACTAAAGTAGGCTTTCACACATTAAATTATGTGATGTTGAGAGCATACTTTTCAATTTTCAAATATCTTTTTTGTAAAGAAATCAATATTGTTGGACAATATTTGATTAAATATACACTCTGATAAATAAATATTATTTGTACAAAACAAAAAATATTCCATTTGATTTCTTTCTAAACTTGAAGATACATAACACTTTAACATACACAGATCAATAAATGTAAAAATATTAGTTGCCTGTGTGAAGGACAGCCGGGTCCCATACCTGGCAGGGACGCCCCTGCTGCTTATGTTCCGGGGGAGCCACCATGGGCAGTCCAATATCTCCCCCGGGACACTTGGTGGCAGCCTCCCTGCCCGACGGCGATTCCCCAACCCCCTCTCCTCCTCCAAGCTGTGGAGGACTCCATGGGAGATGGAGTCCTCCACAGCTTGGTTGGGGCCCGGGGTAGCCGCTAGGGGTGGCTGTCTGCTTCCAACAGCCCAGCTGGACGAGTCTTCAGCCCCACCCGGCAGTGCAATCAGGACCAGGTGGTTAATCACCTGGAACGCTTCCAGGTGGGCTATAAAAGGGCCCAGCCACCACCACTTGAGGAGCCAGGGTCGGTAGAAGGAGGACTATGCTTGTGGAGGAGTGGTGGTAGTGGAAGAAAAGTGTGTTGCGGTATTGTGTTTGTGCTTTGGGACTGTGTATTGCCTGTGGGTCACGGGGAAGACGTGCACCCACGGGTGAAGAAAAATAAAGTTTTTGTGTTTGTATACATGCCTCCGTGTCTTTCTGTGTCGGGTCAGGGGCCTATATAGCACCTTTGTTACACCTGCTTATAACCTTTTTTATACAACTTATAAACAAACAGAGGGTGCAACATTATGACAAAATAAAAAAAATGATGATTATTGCCTTTGATATTATGAAACATCCTCCATCCATTTTCTAACCCGCTGAATCCGAATACAGGGTCACGGGGGTCTGCTGGAGCCAATCCCAGCCAACACAGGGCACAAGGCAGGAACCAATCCTGGGCAGGGTGCCAACCCACCGCAGATTATGAAACATTCCTTTTTTAAAAAAAAAAACTTCTAAAACTTATATAACTTTTAATTGGCCATCACCACCACTCAAAAACATAAAATATGGAAAAATATTAAACATGGCAATATTAACTTCGAGTTCTGCTACATTAAGAAAACAAAGGTTGCACATTTTTGTAAAAATGAAAGCACATAATAAAACCTTAAACAGTAGTAATGCAAGATAAAGAAGTGAATGTAAACACCACCTAAAAGTTCTATTATACAGGTGTGTAAACGCTGTGATAAAGGCGCTATATGGCGCCTGACCCGGCACAGACTGACGCAGAGGCACGTGTAAAAATCACACAGACTTTATTAGTTCTTCAGCTGGAAGGCACGTCTTCCCCGTAATCCCTCCAGCCACAACACAGTCTCAAGCACTATTACTCCCCAGTAAAGCACAAGCACTTTCTTCTCCTTGGCACCACCACTCCTTCCAAGCAACCTTGTCCTTCTCCACCCAACTCTGGCCGATGAGTGGTGGTTGCTGGCTCCCTTTTATAGATCACCTGGAAGTGCTCCAGGTGTTTTATCACCAAGATCCAGCGGCATTTCCAGGTGTGACGAATCTGTTGCCCACACAGGCTCAGGAGTCCCAAACACAGCGCCCCCTGGTGGTACCTGCGGAACCCAAAAGGGCTGCACCCAACTCCAATTCCCAGGGAGCCCTGTGGTAAACCAAGGCACTACTCCAGCCCAGGGGGGCGGCCATCTAGCATCCAGGGGAAGGTATTGCACTGTCCAGGGCTGCTCCCCCTGAATGTAGTGTGTAGGGGCGTCCCAGCTGGGCATGGACGCCAGCCGGCTGCCACAACTCATTAAATGTATAAACCTCCTTGGAATTAACCCCGAGCTTGACTTGGACTCTGAGTTCTATATAAAAATGGTTACACTAGGGTTAGACTCAGGATGATGTGTAATCCTTTATAGTAGTGTTAAGCTAGTGTAACTCTTGTGACAGTATTTTGCTGTCATCTAGAGGATGAAATAACATCATGCTGCAAAAACTTATGGATATTTCTATACATTGTGCCACTTTAAGGTACCTCTATGGTTACCCATCAATATGAGTACAGTGGGGCATTCAACCATAAAGTAACTTTAAGAACAAACTGAAACAGAACCATTACTCTAATCAAGCAATAGTAATGACGATAGGAGTTGGTCATCAGACATTGTCAAAGATAGTGAAAAAGATGCGGCATATACAGTACTGCACAGTCGAACAGCCATGATATAGCTGGTGAATTAGGTAACATGAAGCTTCACCTTGTTACAACAGTTCCATAAACTATATTTATTTCAGATCTTTTCAACTTGGAACAAAGGCAACACAACTTCAATAGAATAATTGCTGGAAGGCGTTGGCATACCATTAACGTCTGATCTGCACAGCTTATTTATGGCTTTGTATTATCCAGTTGGTCTTTACCAACACATCATCTGAATCTGTTGTTAGTCCACACATCTGATTTAAGTGTCTAAGATGCTGATTTCAGTTAAAGAGGACACACCATTTTATGTGGAATAATAATATATACTCGCAGATAAGTTCTCCCGCAGATAAATTGAGACTATTGGTACAAGGGATTATGATATGCTAACGCCCACCTGAGAGAGTAACCACAGAGCACACTGCCTTTTCTTTCTATGTGGGCACAGCAATGCGCTGTATAAGCACATGCTCCTAACCTATCACTCTAGTGACCACATGGTTAAACTCGAACTATTCCGAAGCAACGTTCGCACTGATTTGTGTCTTTTCTCACACCCTCATGTACCTTTATCATAAGAGCAATCCCTTATCTACGATGGAGTGTTCGATCAGAATAAAATATGAAGATGGTTTTAAATTAAATGTCATTAAAGTAGCAACAAAAATTGGTAACTGCACTGCTGCTGCAGCAAAAATCTCTGTGTCTGAGAAAGTGATGCGAGATTTGAGGAGACAAGAAAATGTAAAAAAAAAAAATTAAGTGTCATTTTTTGTGTTTCAAGACCCGACTTATACGTGAGTATATACGGTAGTTCTTTTGTACTAGTTTTGGTCTCTGAATGAACATAATGAATACATCTTTTTGAGGCATGTGCATTGTATGTTACGTTTTAGCTATCATCATAACTTCACTTAAATGGCTGCTGTCTTTAGTAAATTGCCTATCAGTGAACTATTTCATCAAAACGGTCATTATGACAACTAGCCAATGACTGACTTGGTAGATAACACCAAGCATCTCCCATTGATCAGTTCACTCTGATTGAGTGACTGAGTGTCTATGACTGTCTCAGTACACTGACTGATTGAATAAACCATTATGCCCTAACCGATCTGGAGAACAATTGCAAGTTTGTTCACAAACTGCAGACAAGAGACTCGTAGTATAGTACACTAAACTAGTTCACTGAAAGAATCAGTTTAAGTACTGAACTGAGGAACAAACTGCAGGCAACTGACTCATTGTACACTGACTCTCAGTTCAATTCACTGATGATATATGTATGTTCAATGTTCTCAGTTTTATCATGATGTGTGCATTTTTCTAAGAATCTAGTTTTTCTATCAATTTGTTTCTATTTATACAGTAATTGAAATTGTATTTATTTTCAAAATTCAATAAAGAGGATTATTATTATTATTATTATGTGAATTACTTATTTTGTTGCTTGCTTTTTATGTTTGTATTGTTTTGAAGTTTAAGTTGTTACACAGTTACAATACTATTCTAGATTTTAAACTAGAATATAGCTTATTGTTTTTGAATTGAACGAATCAGTGATTCAAAGATTCAAATCATTTTGATGAACTGAATGAAATTAATCAAATCACTAAAGAGAATAATTTTGCACATCACTAATAGAAAGCCTTAACAGGCGCATTAGCGCCACATACTACTGAACGTTTGCTAAACCCAAGTCACACAATGGAATGCCTCCAAGAAACATACCAGTGAAAATTGTGAAAATTCTGCTATATTTTTTAAACTCGAAATTGGTGATATTAGAAATAATATTGTACATTCCCTTAAAGCTGATCCTATTAAATCCCAATATTCCATTTTTGAATAAACATGGTATTCTTGACAAGTTTCAGTCAGGTTTTAGAACAAATCACAGTACAGAAACTCTACTAGTTAAATGTGGTAAATGACTTGCAGGTTAATTCAGACAGAGGCCGTTAATCTGTTCTCATCCTCTATAAACTGAGTGTAGCATTTAATGCCACTGATCACAGTATTCTTATAAATTGCCTTAGTCAGTAGGCAATATCTTAAATTGATTTGTCCTACTTAACAGGTAGAAAATTCTTTGTTAGTTGTAATTATACTTCGAATATACAGGATATTCTGTATGTTGTTCCACAAGGATCTATCCTGGGTCCACTGCTCTTTGTGATCTAAATGCTTCCATTAGGTCAGATTATCTCAAGGCATAACCTTAGCTACCACAGCTATGCTGATGACATACAACTGTATTTATCAATAGTACATGATGACCCCTGACTCTCTTGGTTCACTGATCCAATGTCTTACTTGTGTTTCTGAATAGATGAGTAGTAATTTTCTCAAACTAAATAAGTAGACGACGGATCTCTTAGTTAATGGTAAAAATGAATATAATAAGGGCATTAGAAATAATCTTGATCCATTAGGCTTAAAATTCATGACAGAGGTAAAGAATTTTGAGGTAATCATTGACTCTGAACTAAATTTTAAAATCGCATATTAATCAGATTACCATGACACAGCATTTTTTCACTTAAGGAATATAGCAAACGTTAGATCCCTTATAACTTTGCAAGATGCTGAAAAATTAGTTCACGCTTTTGTTTTTAGTCGTCTAGATTACTGTAACACACTCCTTTCAGAAAAAGAAAGACATCAATTGGTTGCAACTAGTGCAGAACACAGCTCCCAGAATCATAACTAGGAAAATAAAAACTTAGCACATCTCTCCAATTTTGAGGTCATTACATTGGTTAACAGTACCATTCAAAATTGACTTTAAAATACTACTAATAGTTTACAAAGCCTTAAATAATCTCACTCCGTCCTATATTTTGGAATGCCCATCACCTTTAACTCCAAATTGTAACCTTAGATCTTCGAATGAGTGTCCGCTTATAATTCCAAGAGCTAATGTGGTGAAGCAGCCTTCTGCTAATATGTACCTAAAATCTGGAAAAGTTTACCGATAGAAATTCACCAGGCTAATATGGTGGAGTATTTTAAAAAATTGCTAAAAACCCATCAGTTTATCATGGCTTTCTCATAGCTACATTTTAGTGTATCCCTATTAAACTATATGTGCATTGAATTATCATTTTGATCAAAGCTCCGCAATCCATACTAATACCTACAGTACTATGTGCGCTACCACTACCTGATCAAGGTACCATGCAGTCCCTACAAAGATGGACTGAAGGTAATACCCCAGTTGTCCACATGACCATATTCATCAAAACCATGGGGACTGATTTAGATCATTTGTATTAGGTAAAACACCCAGTGGGGGCTGGGTAGTCTCTTGGCCTTGGAACCCCTGCAGATGTTGTTTTTTCTTCAGCACATCTGGAGGTTTTTTTTTGTACTCCTGGCCATCTGACCTTACTTATTCTTTGTTACTTAGTATTCCCAAATCTTATTTTTGTTTCATGTAAACCTTTCCTTCTTCATCATTTGTATGAAAATGGGCTATATAAATAAATGTTGCTGTTACTGAATCAGACAGCAAAAACGAAGATAAGCAAAAATCTACTGTGGACTACCAGGCAGCGCACCAGCCACCCCGACCCCGACACAGACAGACACAGCACATAAGTTCAGCACACACATTTTTAATTTTTCCTGTGAGAAGTGCCTTCCCGTTTCCCACATGTGCAGCACAGTCACAAACAAAAAAGACACTTCTTCCTTTCTTTCCCTCCAATCCTCCTCCAGAAAGCTTTGTCTGCTTCCTCTCATGGCTCCCAGAATAGTGGCTACTGGCTCCTTTTATAAGGCATCCGGAAGTAATCCTGGTGCTTGTTGACCTTGTTCTGGCAGCACTTCCAGGTGTGGTGGAACTGTTGCAATTAAGGGCTCAGCAGCAGCTGCAGCAGCCCCTGACCCAACAGGGATACACCAAACTCCATCTCCCTTGGAGCCTTGTGGGAGTTTGAGGCACTGCTGCAACCAAGGGGAGTATGCAACCGTAGTGCTCCGTGGGAGGTAATGCTCTGGATACCCTCCTTTCTCCAGTCCTTCCAGCATAAAGGCATTCCAGCCGTACGCCACACTACATATAGTAATTAAACAAGATAGAGACTCACAAAATTGATCTTGGGCCTTTAAGAATTGATATTGAATAATAATAATGCTTATTGGGAAAATCAATATTTATACCCAGGCCTAATGTACAGTGGTGTGAAAAACTATTTGCCCCCTTCCTGATTTCTTATTCTTTTGCATGTTTGTCACACAAAATGTTTCTGATCATCAAATACATTTAACCATTAGTCAAATATAACACAAGTAAACACAAAATGCAGTTTTTAAATGATGGTTTTTATTATTTAGGGAGAAAAAAAATCCAAACCTACATGGCCCTGTGTGAAAAAGTAATTGCCCCATTGTTAAAAAATAACCTAACTGTGGTGTATCACACCTGGGTTCAATTTCCGTAGCCACCCCCAGGCCTGATTACTGCCACACCTGTTTCAATCAAGAAATCACTTAAATAGGAGCTGCCTGACACAGAGAAGTAGACCAAAAGCACCTCAAAAGCTAGACATCATGCCAAGATCCAAAGAAATTCAGGAACAAATAAGAACAGAAGTAATTGAGATCTATCAGTCTGGTAAAGGTTATAAAGCCATTTCTAAAGCTTTGGGACTCCAGCGAACCACAGGGAGAGCCATTATCCACAAACGGCAAAAACATGGAACAGTGGTGAACCTTCCCAGGAGTGGCCAGCCGACCAAAATTACCCCAAGAGCGCAGAGACGACTCATCCGAGAGGTCACAAAAGACCCCAGGACAACGTCTAAAGAACTGCTGGCCTCACTTGCCTCAATTAAGGTCAGTGTTCACGACTCCACCATAAGAAAGAGACTGGGCAAAACGGCCTGCATGGCAGATTTCCAAGATGCAAACCACTGTTAAGCAAAAAGAACATTAGGGCTCGTCTCAATTTTGCTAAGAAATATCTCAATGATTGCCAAGACTTTTGGGAAAATACCTTGTGGACTGATGAGACAAAAGTTGAACTTTATGGAAGGCAAATGTCCCGTTACATCTGGCGTAAAAGGAACACAGCATTTCAGAAAAAGAACATCATACCAACAGTAAAATATGGTGGTGGTAGTGTGATGGTCTGGGGTTGTTTTGCCGCTTCAGGACCTGGAAGGCTTGCTGTGATAGATGGAACCATGAATTCTACTGTCTACCAAAAAATCCTGAAGGAGAATGTCCAGCCATCTGTTCGTCAACTCAAGCTGAAGCGATCTTTGGTGCTGCAACAGGACAATGACCCAAAACACACCAGCAAATCCAACTCTGAACGGCTGAAGAAAAACAAAATGAAGACTTTGGAGTGGCCTAGTCAAAGTCCTGACCTGAATCCAATTGAGATGCTATGGCATGACCTTAAAAAGGCGGTTCATGCTAGAAAACCCCCAAATAAAGCTGAATTACAACAATTCTGCAAAGATGAGTGGGCCAAAATTCCTCCAGAGCTGTAAAGACTCATTGCAAGTTATCATAAACGCTTGATTGCAGTTATTGCTGCTAAGGGTGGCCCAACCAGTTATTAGGTTCAGGGGGCAATTACTTTTTCACACAGGGCCATATAGGTTTGGATTTTTTTTTCTCCCTAAATAATAAAAACCATCGTTTAAAAAGTGCATTTTCTGTTTACTTGTGTTATATTTGACTAATGGTTAAATGTGTTTGATGATCAGAAACATTTTGTGTGACAAACATGCAAAAGAATAAGAAATCAGGAAGGGGCAAATAGTTTTTCACACCACTGTATGTGTGTCACTGGCCTAACAATATTGGGACTTGGTGCTGCTAGCTTATCTTTTATACACTCTCCATAATAAACCATGTGGTTGAATTTAAGATGGCTACATAAAATTTTTGCATACAGTGCTTCAACAGTTTGCACAATATTTTTTTTTAGTCAACATTGTAGCTATTGAAAAAATGCACACTTAAACTTAATGCATTTGTCTGTACTTAATTACAACACTCATTTGCTGTTTACCACAGTCTAAAATAGGGAAACTTTGATTTCTGACCTAGAAAGAGTATTAAATGGAATGAATTCTGATAAAAAATACAATTAATTGTAAGATTTTAACTTAACAGTTTTCTCCGCCTTTTGAATAGGCCAGATCTAGGTCTACCCGATTATCATTATCACAAACCATGGAAAGTATCTCCATGGATACATTAAATCACATCATAATTTTATCTTCTGTTGGCAGCATTCTGGCCTGATAACATCTTAGTAACTGTCGCAATGCGTTTTCATTCTAATAGTTTTCTTAATTAGTGATTAGTTTTTACTACTAATTAACTTAATTTAAGTGCTATTTAAGACTCAGACCTTTTAAATCAGGGCGGAGCAACATCAGTCCTGGAGGGGAGTAGTGGCTTCAGATTTCTGTTCGAACCCAATTGCTTCATGAGAAATCATTCATTGCTGATGAAGCACTTATTGCTCAAGTAACATTTTTCTGGTTCATTTTAATTGTCTTGTTTGTTAATTTAGAACCCTTAATTGCTTATTTTAGTCTTAAACAGCTATATTCATTGTTTTAACTGATCGTTATTAGCAACTAGCAAAATACCAGCGTTTCGCAGCGGCAAAGTACTGCTTTTAAATTTTTATTAAGAAGAAAATTAAACCTTTTTAAACTGAGGGAAAATATACCAATAATTATTTGTTAAGGACCTCTTTGTATGCCATGTTGTCAGTTCGGCCCGCTGGTTGTAATATGAACAAGCTGTGCGCTGAGCTTACTCTTGAGCATGCAACGTATAGTTGGCCATGTGAAAAGTAATCTTGCCTCAAATCAATGCCAACCTTTTGTAGGGTCTGCCCCTGAGACTTATTAATTGTTATTGCGAAGCAGAGCCTTACTGGAAATTGGAGGCATTTAAATTGAAATGGGAGATCAGTGGGTATAACAGGGATGCGAGGAATACAAACTCTCTCCCCTGAGCCACTGCCAGTAAAAATAGTTGCCTCAATTAGGTTCTTTTGCAGGTCTTCTAATTGTTTAATTAATGTATTATTTAGCTAAACTTGCAGCATTTGATTATTCAGTGTTGTTTGCCAGCGTGTCTGCTCTGCTCGTTTTAAATCGTCATTATTAAGATACCACAAAGGGGGAAAACTGCACAGAGAACGGGCAAAGTATAATGAAATCAACAAAAGAGAGTTTTCAGTGTTGTTTGCCAGTGTGTCTGTTCTCCTCGTTTAAGCATTTAAATCTATATAAGGCAGGCTGCCAACTACGTGGGAGGCGTGGGAATAGGGGACGCAATATAGGCAGGCAGTCAACTATGTGGTAGGCCAGGGGACGCAGAACACAAGAAGCAACCCCGCCTCACATGGCGACCGAGCTGCAGGCTATGGACGTATATATGTATGTAAGTAGGATTCCGTTATGGCCGTTACGCATGGAATTTCGTAATGAATCCTGCTTAACTTTTGTAAGTAAGCTGTAAGGAATAAGCCTACCAAATTTCAGCCTTCTCGTTTAAGCATTTAAATCTATATAAGGCAGGCTGCCAACTACGTGGGAGACGTGGGAATGGGGGACGCAAAATAGGCAGGCAGCCAACTACGTGGGAGGCTGGGGGACGCAGACGCAACCTCACCTCACACAGCGACCGAGCTGCAGGCTATGGACGTATATATGTATGTAAGTAGGATTCAGTTATGGCCATTACGCATAGAATTTCGAAATGAAACCTGCCCAACTTTTGTAAGTAAGCTTTAAGGGATGAGCCTGCCAAATTTCAGCCTTCCACCTACACGGGAAGTTGGAGAATTAGTGATGAGTCAGTCAGTGAATCAGTCAGTCAGTCAGTGAGTCAGTCAGTCAGTCAGTGAGGGCTTTGCCTTTTATTAGTATAGGTGAAAAACTTTATTGTATGGTTAAAAAAATTTATTTTCTTAGCATGTTTCATTTTATATTCTATACATTTTTGTATTATTCTACTAGTGCAATTTTTACTTAGCATATCTGTTTTTTGCCAAATATGAGTGTAAATTGCTACATGCAAAATGTATGTAAAGTTGCAAGAGCTGAAATTACAAATGTTTCAGAGTATTGTCACACACGTGCGAGAGTAGGAGACAGCTAAAGTGCCTGAGTAAATGTAATTCTACACCAGACCAAGGTGTGGCGGAGTATGCGGACTGTCTCTCTCAGACCATTCCTGGGAAATCTTGCCAGGTCCCGGCACCTCTGATGACGTCACTTCCAGCTTTGGCACCTCTAATTATGTTACTTCCGGTTCCGGCATAGATGACATCATTTCCTTCCCCAGCCCTTAAAACCACTATCTTATCTCCAAGTATTCAGTTCTGCTTTGGACTCACTCTTGTGAACATCTCTGTTCAATTATTCTAAACTTTTGCAGCTGGGATATGATATACAGGTGGCTGCCCCAAACCTTTATAATGTCTGGACACTCATTCTTCTCACTTTATGTACTTGAAACTATATAAACTACTGCAGACATAAGAAAGAATAAGTTGTGGCATTTAAAAATGCCTGAAACATTAATATCAAGGTGAACAAAAGTATGGGTTTCTGACCTCCTCAAATACAATCTCACACCCCATACAGCCTGAAATCCCTCCTTGTCTTAAATTTAAGTGGGGGGAGGTATTTCCCACTCAATGAATTTTGAGTCCTGTACACCCATGGATAAGGCTGCCCGACCCTAACTCTGAGAAGAAGGATAATTCAGTAGATAAAATAAGACTTTGTCTTTCTCTGTGATATCACAATTCCATTTTACATTCTCCTATGGTCTTCCAGAAATGCTGTCTGGCTTTTGCAATAGTTCATTACAATATCAAAGCATATACAGTATTTTCACAAACAAACAAATACTAGTTGTTATCATTCTCAAGCCCACCTACACTAAATCAGAAAAAAAGAGGTATAAGAGGAACATGCAAACTCTTCACAGAGGTCTTGGATTTGAACCTAGTATGCTGGACCTCTAAAGTGGCAGACCAAATCAGTCTGCACTACTGTGCGATCTAAGCTAAGACTGTGTTAATTATAATTTAACTACTGTATATACTTGTGTATAAGTCGGGTCTTGAAACCCGAAAAATCAATCATAAAATCAGTGCAGTTACCAATTCCTTTCACCACTTCAGCGGATTTTAATTTAAAACCAGCTTCATATTTTCTTCTGATCGAACACTCCATCGTAGATAAGGGATGCTCTTATGATAAAAGGTGTATGAGGGTGTGAGATATAAAAAACACAAAACGGTGAACATTTCGCTATTGGAATAGTTCTGGTATTACTGTGTGGTCACGTAGGCACAATACAAAGAAAAAAAGGCAGTGTGCTCTGTGGTTACTCTCTCAGGTGGGCATTCAAATTAACAGGGTTCACATTTACAGCCTTAGGTTAACTGCTAAACTATCCAAAAGCTGCAGAAAATTGTTCTCTAATAGAAAAGAAGTACAGTATGGATTTAAAAAAAATACTTTTCTCAGCCTATTTTACATTCACTAGATTTTTTTTTAATTACTATACTGATGCAATATTTCCTCAGCAAATCTCTGTTTCTGGCCAAAAGATAAATGGAAATATCAACATGCAAAATTAAAGAATTATTTAAAGTAGCAGAACTAAGTTATTTGAATGGCTGACTGATAACTTTGTCTATTGAACACTATTTTTATAAACTACTCCAAACATTACAAAGAATAAGTTGTGATATTAAATAAAATGCCTTAAATATTAAAATGAAAGTGCTTTTTAAACTCTTCCCCAAAACACTTTCATTCTGACCCCCAGAGTCTGAAATCCACTTTAAGGTGGGGATTCTCCTTATTTCAAACATTTATTTGAATCCCTGTAACATGTCAGTAGAAAAGACCAAAATTCTGATTTCAAAAAACAATTTTCCAAAAAAATAATCTTTTATTTTGTTAAAGAAAGCAACATATAAACTAAAAGAACACTAATAATAAAACATGATTAATTTGTAGCTATATAGTCTAGTGTATGTTTAAACAAAGATAATGATTAATGATTAATGACATAATAAGTTGAAGTACAGAAAATGATTAACTGAAACAGAAACCAGTGTGGAAGGAATCAAACTGGGCAAACAACAACCAAACTAAAAACAAAGAGTGTGGAAGATGTGGCAGTTTAACCTTCAATTCATTAATTCTTAAACTATGGCAAGAATATGCAAAGCAACAACAGATAATATGGTCACCCTGCATCAGCAAGATCACTCTCATACACATATATCACAGCAGACAGGAGTTTCAAGATGTGCTATCAAAGTTATTTTGAAGAAGCACAATTAAATGGGCTAGGTTGAGGACCAGAAATACCGTGATTGGCAATTACAACTGAGTGTAGCAGACTTTTTGAAATCCAAATAAATACTGTAACCCAGGTATACTCATCAACAGTACAGGGAACTCTTGTTAGAAGTGGTCTTTATGGAAAAGTTGCTGGCAAAAATCCATTTCTTTGAGAAAGAATCAAAGCCAAGAGACTCACAATGTAAAATACAGGTACTCAGGGGACTACTACAGGGCCACAAAAACGGAAAAACCTCATCAAACAAGGGAGGGCACTTTCTGTAACAAAATCTCCTATTTTACCTCCAGGGCTGATCCTTCCTAAGAGCACTAATATCACATCCTTTCCAGTATTCCCAGAAGTCCCGCATCTTCCTCCCAGTGTGAAATATTGAGAGCATCTTCACCAGTGCCACATTCAGCACCAGGAGCAAACTTTTTTATCTGTGATGACCTGCATGGTCAATTTACTCGTGTACAGTACATGTTCTTCATTATACCTTCAGGTAGCCCAACCTTTTTCTGTGTTTTTTACCTATACAGTAAAACACAAAAACCTGGGTACTGAACAATATCAGCAAGTGCTCTGGAGTGAAAATGGAGTTGGACATCTGGTCAGAATTAATGGAACCTTTAATGATGACAAATACAAGCAGATTGTCAACCATCATATAACCTCATCATGAATGTATGTGATTGGCCCCAATCTCATTCTGCAATAGGCCAGTGACCCCAAACACATGACAAAGGTTTTAAAGAACAATCTTTGGCAAAAATAAGTAGGAGCTGTTATGGTATTCACAAAGTTCTGATATCCACATAACTAAGGCTGTTTAGGATTATCTGGTGAGAAAGAAGCATGTCAGACAGCTGGAAGTGTGCAGAACTTTTGGGGCAAATTCTACAGAATGCGTGGAAGAAACTACCAGAAGATTTTCTTATAAAACTGCACAATATAGCACCTAGGTGAATTGATGAAGTTTTAAAGGCAAGTAGTATCATAGCAAATATTGGTTTGATTATGTTTTTCTATTTACTGCTATTTAAAATATTTTTTTGATATTTAGAAATTTCTCATTTTATTATTTTTAAGGCATCTTTGATTAAAAGATTTTTATACAGTGCATCCAGAAAGTATTCACAGCGCATCACTTTTTCCACATTTTGTTATGTTACAGCCTTATTCCAAAATGGATTAAATTCATTTTTTTCCTCAGAATTCTACACACAATGCCCAATCATGACGATGCGAAAAAAGTTTACTTGAGAATTTAGCAAATTTATTAAAAATAAAAAAATTGAGAAAGCACATGTACATAAGTATTCACAGCCTTTGCCATAAAGCTCAAAATTGAGCTCAGGTGCATCCTATTTCCCCGATCATCCTTGAGAAGTTTCTGCAGCTTAATTGGAGTCTACCTGTGGTAAATTCAGTTGATTGGACATGATTTGGAAAGGCACACACCTGTCTATATAAGGTTCCACAGTTGACAGTTCATGTCAGAGCACAAACCAAGCATGAAGTCAAAGGAATTGTCTGTAGACCTCCGAGACAGGATTGTCTCGAGGCACAAACCTGGGGAAGGTTACAGAAAAATTTCTGCTGCTTTGAAGGTCCCAATGAGCACAGTGGCCTCCATCATCCGTAAGTTGAAGAAGTTCGAAACCATCAGGACTCTTCCTAAAGCTGGCCGGCCATCTAAACTGAGCGATCGGGGGAGAAGGGCCTTAGTCAGGGAGGTGACAAAGAACCCGATGGTCACTCTTTCAGAGTTCCAGAGGTCCTCTGTGCAGAGAGGAGAACCTTCCAGAAAGACAACCATCTCTGCAGCAATCCACCAATCAGGCCTATATGGTAGAGTGGCCAGACAGAAGCCACTCCTTAGTAAATGTCACATGGCAACCCGCCTGAAGTTTCCCAAAAGGCACCTGAAGGACTCTCAGACCATGAGAAACAAAATTCTCTGGTCTGATGAGACAAAGATTGAACTCTTTGGTGTGAATGCCAGGTGTCATGTTTGGAGGAAACCAGGCACCGCTCATCACCAGGCCAATACCATCTCTACAGTGAAGCATGGTGGTGGCAGCATCATGCTGTGGGGATGTTTTTCAGTGGCAGCAACTGGGAGACTAGTCAGGATAAAGGAAAAGATGACTGCAGCAATGTACAGAGACATCCTGGATGAAAACCTGCTCCAGAGCGCTCGTGACCTCAGACTGGTGCGACGGTTCATCTTTCAGCAGGACAATGACCCTAAGCACATAGCCAATATATCAAAGGAGTGGCTTCAGGACAACTCTGTGAATGTCCTTGAGTGGCCCAGCCAAAGCCCAGACTTGAATCCGATTGAACATCTCTGGAGAGATCTTAAAATGGCTGTGCACCGACATTTCCCATCCAATTTAGATGGAGCTTGAGAGGTGCTGCAAAGAGGAATGGGCAGAACTGGCCAAGGATAGGTGTGCCAAGCTTGTGGCATCATATTAAAAAAGACTTGAGGCTGTATTTGCTACCAAAGGTGCATCGACAAAGTATTGAGCAAAGGCTGTGAATACTTATATACATGTGATTTCTCAGTTTTTTTATTTTTAATAAATTTGCAAAAACCTCAAGTAAACTTTTTTCACGTTGTCATTATGAGGTGTTGTGTGTAGAGTTCTGAGGAAAAAAATGAATTTAATCCATTTTGGAATAAGGCTGTAACATAACAAAATGTCGAAAAAGAGATGCGCTGTGAATACTTTCCGGATGCACTGTATATGTGCCTAAGACTTTTACATAGCACTGTATCTCTGAAAACCACCTCAATTTCCAGATAGCTTGGTATCATGTTGGAATGTTAACTACAGCAGCAAAGTGAAAGTTCAGCAGAACTTTGTAGGAGATAACAAGGCAAGATCTCTGCTGCAAACATCTCTGAACAAACTATATGATCCAGAACAGGATACCAATTCTTCTGTGCCATTTTAGTTAGTCTAATATTTATTTGGCAAAAAAGGGTGAGTGTATAATACAGCACTGGCTATAGAAATATTCTTGTTGACTTAAAAAAAATCTCTCTCCCTCTCTTTATTATAATGGTGCTGCTTATAGGGGAAGCCCAGGGGTAGTGTTGGTGATACTCAAAAGTTCTCAGATATTACCATACAGGCAGAGTTCTCAACGGTGGCCTGATTGTGAAGTAAATTTACAGTGAGAAAAAATGACAGATGTATATCAACATGCATCTGCCAGCTGTACAGTGTAGTTGACATTTTCAGAGTTAAATGAATAGAAATGCCACATATGAGTATGTATGTTCTATTTGAAGTAATGTCTAAGCTATAAAAAAGAGCGACTGAATAGATGCCTTGGAAATCAGTGTCTTTAAGCAGGTCTTCGTTATTCCTAAGCTTTACAGGTATTATAGTTTATTATCTACTTGCTTTTACTGTAAGCTATATAAAATGAAAGCAAAGGATAAAGCAGGACATTTTTGAATCAACATTACATTTTCTAAGCTGTGTACAGTATATATTGTCTGAGGGGGGTTAATTTGTGTCTAAATTGAGTTGTATATTCTTTGGGGTTTTGTAATACAGTGGAACCTCGGTTTGCGAGCATAATTCGTTCCGGAAATGTGCTCGCAATCCAAAGCACTCGTATATCAAAGCGAATTTCCCCATAACAAATAATGGAAACTCAGATGATTCGTTCCACAACCCAAAACTATTTATATAAAAATGATTAATACAAAATCTAAAGTAAAATACATAATACAAATTAACCTGCACTTTACCTTTAAAAAGAATCATGGCTGGTGTGAGTTTCTAAACTAATGTGGGATTCCACCCAACGGGACAACACACGGAAGAGCGTCCCAAAGCAATCGCAGTCTCCCAGCGCTGTAGCAGTTAAGCCGTATAAGCGCATCCAAAAGATCGCAGACATGCTATAAGCCTGTCGTCAATGGGTCATACAAGGAACATTATAAAGATCCCGCTGCAATAAATAACAGCGCTGTTGCTGTTTCAAACTGAATAAAGCTGGTGTTAAAGTACTGAGACTCAGCTTCGTGTTTTGGGGAGCAAGATGGGTACTCGCACTTCACAGCGCACACACACACAGTCACAATGCTGTAGTAAACAGTATACGCTCTGGGCAAGCGAGGGAGCGAGATAAGGAGAGAGAGAGACATGCTGGGCGAGCGAGATAAGGAGAGAGAGACGCACTCGGGCAAGCGAGCGAGATAAGGAGAGAGAGAGACGCGCTGGGCGAGCGAGATAAGGAGAGAGAGGCAGCTGGGCGAGAGCGAGATAAGGAGAGAGAGAGACGCGCTGGGCGAGCGAGCGAGATAAGGAGAGATAGAGAAAGACACGCTGGGCAAGCGAGATAAGGAGAGAGAGAGAGAAGAACCATCAGCTCAGTTGTGATCACATGACGCTCAGCAGACAAAGTGTATCCATACTACTCGTATTGCAAGACATCGCTCGTTTATCAAGTCAAAATTTATTAAAAATTTTTGCTCGTCTTGCAAAACACTCGTAAACCAAGTTACTCGTAAACCGAGGTTCCACTGTATATTCATACTAGCCAACCCGCGGCGTAGCATACGCATAATCAGGCCGCTGTTTAAATGATTTTTAAGCACAGAGGAAAAAATAAACATTTGAAAAATTAGTAATTTAATAAACCACCAAGAAAAGTAACATTGCAACAATGCATGCTACGAACCAACATACATTTGTCCATGACTGAAAACCGGAGGAGCGCCGTCGCGCCTTCTCCTTCCAAAGCTAAGGACGGGGTTGAACGGTACTCGTTCACTATGCTCTGCCCGCTTATGTGCCCGCCCCCAACTCCCTACCTGAGTCGCTTTCGTCTGTGCACAGTTGACACGCACCTGTGAGTCAATTTGACTGTTAATTTTCCAAACACCGCCTAAGTCGGTTTCCACGTTGATTTTTCATTGTTCTTTGCGGTTCCGGCTGCTTTTTTATATGTAATCCACCAAGTCGGCCGACCATGGGGGGGTTTATAAAGGGTAGGGACGTAATCAGTGCGAGCGTATGACCCGCACGTACTGGGAATTTCTCGTTCGTGGGGAACAATTGCAAGCCACGGTCTCCATCACGAATGGTGTTCAACGGCTTACACACGGCTCCCCGCACCGGGTAGACACACGTTGATCCATTCAGTGTAGCGCGCGTGCAGTACCGGACATACAAGTGCATCACAGACCTGTTAATGCTCAATCTCATGTGGTTGAAAGCCACTTGTCCGTCTAAGAATTTGGACGCCAACCGCTGTTGGGTCGTGTAACTATTTGGCAGGTGGGAGTCTCGTTCGTTTTCGGAAATAACCAGCCAAATCGCTCCACCAACTAAGAACTGCCATGCACCACCACCCACAGAATAGAGAAAGAGCTATCAATCTGTCAATCCTCTCCGTGTCCGGGCCAGGTGAGGTTTCCTGTGTTGAGTCAAATGAAGCGAAAGGCTTCACACCTGGTGGTGCCCTTCCGTCAATTCCTTTAAGTTTCAGCTTTGTAACCATACTCCTCCCTGAACCCAAAGACTTTGGTTACCCGGTTGGCTGCCCTGTTGAGGGGCCTGTATTGGTGAAGCAGGTGAGACGGTAATGAAACAGAGGCACAGGGCTTATTGGTTTTTAAAGACTGCTTCCTTCATTGGGTTTTAACCAATGCACGGAATGAACCAACACACAATCGTCCGTGTGGCGCGGAGGGTGGAACAGGAGGAGAGGAGAAGGACATCCACTCCGCTCCCTCTGTCATGCTAGTCTGCTGATTTCTCGTTCAGTATGCACTGCTTGCTCATGTGCCCACCTTCAACTCGTCACTCGAGTCGTTGTCGTCTTTGTACAGTCCAGATGCACCTGTGACTCACGTAGACTTTTCATTGCTCTGTGCAGTTTTGGCTGCCTTTCTATATATAATCCACCAAGACACCCGACCATGGTAGTAGCGAGGTGGGAGGGGGGTGTGTACAAAGTGCAGGAGCATCTAAGAAGACGCATGTTTGTCGGGGATGCGAATTGCTGTATGTAGCATGTAAAACAGTTTGCCAGGGTGCACGCGGTCGTGCGTCGTAACCAAAAACTCGCTTTTTAAAGACTGCTTACTTTATTGTGTTTTAACCTCAGTTGCAAAGGAACGCTTTAAGGATCCCTTGGGATACCCCTCGCAAACCGTTTTACACGCTGCATATGGCGATTCACCTCCGCGAGAAACATGCCTCTATTAACAGTCAGCGTGGGTCGGAGCTGCATGTTGCCTCTACAACAGACAAATATAAATGACGCCATTTCTTCTGTGTCGTCGCGTCTGAGTTGGTGGGCGTGGCTCTGCGAGTTGTCGTCGCATCCAATGGTCTTGGAGTTGGTGGGCGTGGCTCCTTCCTGCATGTGCCATAGGTGTCTAACTTGTCGGCGGCTTAGTGAATCCACGCCCCTTCCGGCGTGCTTTCCATGGTCGTCTTGCCTTAGTGAATTATATATATAGATACTAGCAAAATACCCGCGCTTCGCAGCGGAGAAGTAGTGTGTTAAAGAAGTAATGAAAAAGAAAAGGAAACATTTTAATAATAACGTAACATGATTAACATTGTCATTGTCATGAGTGTTGCTGTCATATATATATATATATATACATATATATATATACACACACACACACACAAACATATATATACATATACACACATACTGTATATACAGTATATATACATATACCTCCACATATATATACATCTATATGCATACATATGTATATATATATATGTGTGTCTGTGTGTATATACAGTACAGGCCAAAAGTTTGGACACACCTCCTCATTCAATGTGTTTTCTTTATTTTCATGACCATTTACATTGGTAGATTCTCACTGAAGGTATCAAAACTATGAATGAACACATGTGGATTATGTACTTAACAAAAAATGGTGAAATAACTGAAAACATGTTTTATATTCTAGTTTCTTCAAAATAGCCACCCTTCGCTCTGATTACTGCTTTGCACACTCTTGGCATTCTCTCGATTTCAGGTGACTACCAGTTGAAGCTCATCGAGTGTTGCTGGCATATATATATATATATATTTATATATATATACAGGTATATATATATGCACACACACACACACACACGTATAAACATATATATCTATATATACATACTGTACATACATATATATAGACATATACAAATATATACATATATATACATATATACACATATATATACACACACACACATATATATATAAGGGGTGGGACTCGATTAAAAAAATTTATCTAATTAATTAGAGGCTGTGTAATAATTAACCCTGATTAATCATATGTAATCACACATGAAAATTTGCCCCAAATCGCAAATGTTTTTTTTTAATTTAAAAGGGTTTTAGTGGGAGACAGATTCAAATAATAGACATAGACATGAATATTGTAAACTCAAGCTCTTTTAATTCCTGAAAAAAAAAATGCTTTTAAACTGCATTTCAATTCAAAACAGAAACAAAAATATCATCCCTGGCTAAAATTGGACAGACTTAAAAATAAAGTGGTATTTTAAGTACTGTACTTTAAGTACATTTTTAGAATGGTATTGTCTTTAAATAATAATAACAAAAATTTCAACATAAAGTGCAGTTTTTCTTCTTAAGAAAATAAGGCAGAAACAAAAAAGGTAATTTGACCAGCTTCACCTTTAAACTCTGAGTAACCTTAGCCAAAATTATTTTGTACATTAGGCTAAAACAGTGTGATCATTGAACATTTTGTAAGTAGATGTAATTAGTATTACTAACGGTCACGGAAGTCCAATGATCCCCAGTAAGAGCCACAAAGTCCGCTTTCTGTAATGCATCTAATTTTGCTTGCTTTTCAGTGTCATAAAGCTGTTGAATTTTACTTGAAATAGTCTCTCGGCACGGCAGTTGAAAAGTTGGATCACCTGACGCTAACTGTAGCACATTTTATAACCCCCTATATTCCACCACTGTTAGTGGTCTGTAGTCCAAAGCAATCCATTTTACGAGAGAATTTGTAAGTTTGACCGATGTTGACTTACTAATTTTGGTCCTTAAGCCAGTCATTTCATCGGTTTTGGGCTGCCGACACCTTTTGTTGGTACTCAAACTCGTACTGCTAGTGCTAACAGCATACACAGTTTCTGTGTTCGCTGTAACATGTTTTGCATTTAGATGGTACCGTAAGGTTGAAGTGGTTCGGTGTTATGCAAACTCCTTTTTGAACAGTTTGCACAAAACCACGCTTTTATCAAGGCTTCCGTCGGGTAGTCTTTTGAAATGAAATTTTCCTCCAATCAGTCCTAGCAACGCGCTTTCTTCCGACTCTTACATTTTTGTAGCTCTGATGTGTGCATCAATGTAATCGGTGTACCAGGAAATCATGCATTGAGAGAAGTTCCCCTTTGCTTGGAAATGCAAAGTGTGATTAAATGCATTATTTTTTAACGTGTTATGGAGCACATGCATTGAAGCTTCTCAGTTGTGCTTGTGCTAAGAAAAGGAAACATTTTAAAAATAACGTAACATGATTGTCAATGTAACCTTTTGTAAGTAGTGCATGGAGGATTCAGAGTGTGGAGAAACTCTAGAGGCAACGTGTGTATTAACTTGTGGATTTTTCTGTGAGTATTTGGTGGCAGCGTCACAAAGTTGCTTCCAGAAGACGCGTTAGCTCGGAGCTCAGCTCAGAGCAAAATGAGGTGAATGGGAGGGGAGATGATGACGTCACTCCCCCACCTGCCTCAACTGTCAATCCCCCCACAAACACAGTCTCTCGGAATTTGCATAAGCACAGCCCTTCACCAGCAATTTTAACTTAGTTACAAAGTGATCAAAACTCTCATTTATACCCTGCGTCCTTTCATTAAACTTGTATCCCGCATTAGTCGTGGGCATGACAAACGCCAGCGGCAGCCTGTCTATTAAATTAATTTAAACTTTAGGTTTACACCGTGCTTTGTTTCCGAAGTAGCTGCAGTCATGAATATGCTTGTATGCGTCACTGTGCATGACAAACGGCAGTGGGAGCGTGTCTATAAACTTAATTTAAACTTACGGTTTACACCGTGCTTTGTTTCCGCAGTAGCTGCACTTATGAATATGCTTGTTTGTGTCACTCGCTCGCTTCTTATTGTTTCGCTGCCTTCTCAATTGTATAATGCATGTTTTCTTCAGCGCTTTTTGGAGCTCTTCCTTGTTTTCTACGTACTGCACTCACAGTCAGTTCACGTGATTACGTGGGAGGCGTGATGATGCCACACGAAACTCCGCCCCCACGGCCATCGAGCTGAACTCCATTACAGTATATGGAGAAAAATAGGTTCCAGTTATAACCATTATGCATAGAATTTCAAAATGAAACCTGCCCACATTTTGTAAGTAAGCTGTAAGGAATGAGCCTGCCAAATTTCAGCCTTCCACCTATATGGGAAGTTGGAGAATTAGTGATGAGTGAGTCAGTCAGTCAGTGAGTGAGTCAGTCAGTGAGTGAGTCAGTGAGGGCTTTGCCTTTTATTAGTACAGATCTTGGTATGACTGTCTTTAAAACAGGTGGTTGGGTAAGAATAATACGGCAGGGTTTAGATAAGGGCCTAACAGATTTTCGTATTCAGAATGGGGCCACGAAAGGCACTATATTTAAATCAATTACCATTATTTCCATACTATATTTATACCCTATTATAATTTCATTTGAGAGTGATCCACAGTGACCTGCCATTTCAAGTGCTTCACATAACAGTAGCAACAGCATATCGACAAGAGACAGTCAAAACACTTCAAGAAGTGATTGAAATGTTAAACAACTAGTTAAAGGATTTACATCAATTTTTTTTTCTAGAATTTGCTTGAACATACCGGATGATTTTGCAACCTCTCTCATCGTGCTAAGAATCATCATGCTAAGTATCATTCCTGCAGCAATTTACAAAGTATTAATGCAAATCCCTTGGGATTAATAAAGTATCTATCTATCTATCTATCTAATCCAAGAGACAGGCTGCGGGCCAAGGGGAGGGGCAAGCATGATGTCAGGAGTGGGGAGCACGACAGGGCCCTCCTCAGTCATGTACCAGCCTCCAATCAAGTCAGTGTAAGTCTCGCCACACGTTCGAGTGTACCTTTCCTCTGCTTAGTTAGTGATACCTGTTTGTTAGTGGACATTATCATCTAGACATTGTTAAGGAGTAACATTTCTTGTTTTTGAGAAAGAGATCACAGCTATGTGTGTTTTACAGAGTAGCTGCTGATTGCTAGAGATATTACGGCCATGTGCTCTTCTCCCTACGTGGGGTAAGCTCTCCTGTCAGAGCTCAACACGATCAGATACAGACCCGATATTTGATGTTGTAGCATAACTACTTTTTGCTGGCTAGACATACCATACCAACTTTTTACATTACTGGCAAAGAGATCACAGCTACATTCTTGCCCCAATAGCAAAACCAAAAATATTGTATATGAAGAGGCCCTCAGATAAGAAAGCTATCAACAGAAATTCTTCTCAATACAAACTACATTTTTTTTCTTACTGATTTTTATAGTTTGTCCTGTTTCACTACTACGCGGGCTGAGCCGTGGGGGACAGCTAGTTAGTAAAGAAAAACAAATGTCTCTTTACTGGTAGCTTATTAACCTTGTTTTGTAAGCACTTTTTCTAATATTCACCCCTTGAAACCTCAGCAATGGCAGGTTGCACACTACTGGGACCAATGAGAGGATGAACAAGGAAGTCTCCCCATTTCCTGCAGAACCCAACTTAAGCAGCAACATCCCCTAACAATTGGTGATTAGAAGTATCAGTAAACCACAAGGCAGCTTCAATAAGATAATAAACTTTATTTCATCTAAACCTATGTTTAATTGCTGAGAAGCTAGGCACTTCAAATACTAGGAGCCAGCATTGATAAAAACATGCAACCTAAATGATTTAAATCAAACTCTAGTCTACACTGCAAGCTTTGCAATAGGTGCTAAACCTTGAGCAGTTACAGAGTTTGCAGTTCTTTCTTATACCTGTGGAGATGTCTGTGTACATTGGGAGTCTTTTCTTCTTAATATAGCTTAAGCATTCCTTCAAAACGCACACCAATGCACAGTTTCTTTTCTCTTAATACTTGTATCTGTTGGGGTACATTTTAATTTTGTAAGTGGCAAATTTAACAAATACTGCTAATTTTGCCTCCTGACAGCAACATGTTTCTTTGCTTCTTCAGAATCTTCAATGCTGCCTCTTTCTCATATCTGTCTTTCTCTCTCTCTCTGAGAGAAAAACACCATGCCATTGAGTGCTTTCAAAACCTTGTTTTTGCTTTGTGCCATTCCCCACCATAACCTATCGTCCATGGGGAAGGAGCAAAAGCTTTAGATTAATCAAAAATTTCGATCTCTGGTTTTCGACGAATCACGCTATTTTAGGGTCCCCTGATACTGAAAACATTGATATCTCTTAGATGGGTGTGTTTGTCTGTCTGTGTGTGTTTGTGGCAGTTTAGATCAAGAGTTCCCAAAGTGGTCGATATCGACCCCCTGGAGTTGATTTGAACTTTCAAGGGGTCGACAGTTTCAATAAAAAAATTTGGGAATCGACAACAGCAAAAATAGACCCCCTTACTACTGCTATTTGTTTGTTGCTTCAAAATATCTAAGATTCCAATAGGTACCTAATTAAGAAGCAAAATAATTAAAAAAAACACTTTTTTGATAAAACCACATTACATGCCAAACTTGCGAATGAAAAGGTAAAATGTGCCATTAAAAGAGTCACACATAAGAATGCATGAAAATACATGTAGCACAAACATGTCTGTGCATTGTCGTATCAAACGTATCAAAGGAAATGTCCGCACTTGCTCGCAGTGGGACGAGACGACGGATATTCGATATTAACAGAATCTATCAGTCTTGTACGGTCATGCTTTCATAAAACACTTTAAATTGGTTTGTTTGATGTGACATGTGCTTATTTGTGATTTGAACTTTGAATATAATTATTTATTGAGGAGCAGCACTACGAAAAAGAAAATCAGAGGACATAGTTTATTCGAGTTTGAACAAAAATCTTCTGTTTCAAGTATGTACAGGTAGTCCCCAGGTTACGGACATCCAAACTACGACATAGAAATAAGGCCGCAGCTGCGATGCATGCGCCTCAGTAACTGCCGCTCTGTCATCTTCGGCCTGGGGACGCTGCAAGTGGTGGCTGAAAAGAGGCTGGAGGGGGGCGATTTCACTAATTACAGTGTAGCGTGCCTCGAGCGGCTCCTGGCGGCAAGCAGTTTCACTGCCTGCCCACCACATACAGCTGCCCATTCATTCTCGGTGGTAATGCTGTAAGCGGTGACCCGGTTGTGGCTGAACGGGGTGACAAGGGGTAGCATTGTAGTGTGCCTCGGATGGCTGCATGTTGAATGGGGGTGAGGGTGCGGTGGACACTGCAGGCGACTGTGAGATGGGCTGCTGATGAACCACCCCTCACTGCCCCCATTCATTCTCAATAGCAAGCCTGCTTGTACTGTTACGAACATAGCAGGAAGTTGTCTCTTGTCAGTACAGGGTGGTCCAGATCTAATTATGAAGATCCAGATCGTCTGGAAGACTTTGATTTATGCAGGGACAATTCCAGTTCAGCTCGAAGACGATTCTTTGTGTCGTCCGTTCTCACACTTCTTGATGGTCCGGGATTTTTCGGGTGATTTTCTATGTAATAAACTGAATAAGTTATAGCATAATGAAAATTGCATAATTAGATCTGGACCATCCTATACATCAGACATGTTGAAAACGGGTGACTTCCTGCTGTGATAGCGTGTACAGTGCTGTACAGAAGAGCTCATCTTAGCCTTTGTCTTCACCCTTCAAGAATGTCTTTGAAACACAATTCTGATGCAAGTGCTGGAGATATAGTAAAGAAGAGAAAAAACATCACCATTGAAAATAAAGCAGAAATAATAAAAAGGTCAGAAAGAGTTGAAACTCCATCATTCGTTGGCAGAGCACTTGGTTACAGTCGGTCAACAACAGCATTTAAAAAATAACTAGGCTGACCCGCCTTTTAAGGCGACCAACTTTTAAGTTGACCACTTCTTAAGGCAATTCAATATGTAGATCAATTTGGTATTTTATACAAACTCATTAATTTGGTTATATTGCATTTGAGCGGTATTACTTTAATACTCATAGTTTCTGTTATTTTTGTGATGAAATTTAAACTTTTTTTCTATATTGAGGTCGCCCTTTTGAACCCCCCTGATATTTGTGGTGTGGCATTTGTACTCCATCAACATTAATTATTTCCAGAGACATAATTTTGTCTATTTTTCCAGCGCATCGCGCACAAAAGCAAGGGAACAATGGGAGCACCAGAACTCTGCTCACATCATGTCGCCTGCACCGCGCAAGCTGCAAGTAGTAAGTCTGTGATAAGCAGAATACCGCTACGCTTTCCACTCACGGGACGGAAGGACAATCCCGACCGCTTTTATATAGTAAGAAAGAAGAAGAACATATCGCACAGTCTGGAGTAGAAAATCATCTTTTACCTGGAAAACGAAACTACAAATCCCATCGTGCATTGCAAAATGGACGGGGCGTGTGTGAAACTCTGCACCTGCGTAGCACTCACGGGACGGAAGGACAGTCCCGACCGCTTTTATATAGAAGGATGTACCTGTTCCGACTTACATACAAATTGAACTTAAGTGCAAACCTACAATCTCGTACGTAACCCGGGGACTGCCTGTACATATTTTATTGTTTTTTTTTTTTTTATCACAGGGGCTATCGAAATTGTTTGTTAATAAAAGTTTTTATTTCTTCAGATAATAATATGATCGAACCAAAAAAGAAATGCAGACACTACAGCTTGGACTATTTGTACTTATTTTGAATTTACATTTACATATAAGCCCTCACTGACTGACTGACTGACTGACTCACTCACTCACTCACTTACTCACTCACTAACTCACTCATCTCTAATTCTCCAACTCCCCATGTAGGTAGAAGGCTGAAATTTGGCAGGCTCATTCCTTACAGCTTACTTACAAAAGTTAAGCAGGTTTCATTTCGAAATTCTACGCGTAATGGTCATAACTGAATCCTACTCACGTACATATATATGGCCATAGCCTGCAACTTGGTCGCTGTGTGAGACGGAGTTGCGTTCCCCCATCACCACGCCTCCCACGTAGTTGGCTGCCTGCCTATATTGCGCCCCACATACCCACGCCTCCCACGTAATTGAGTGCCTGCCCATATAAGGCCATCCGTCAGCAGCAATCCAATAGACACGCTGCCGCTAAATATTCGCAAGCAAATCAAAAAGTTAATACCGGGAATGCCTGTTAAACATCTTAGATTCACGAGCAGCGATTTGGGTGGTGAGATGTCTATCGAGGTGATTACCGTAATATTTATATGTCATTGAAATGTATTTTTATCAGGCATGGTTTAGGCACCTATGTCATCAGGAAGGCACCAGAAAAAGGGACTTCAAGGTTACTATTATGGAAGTTAATTTAGAGCGCGGATGCCGTGAATGTAAGAGCTGTAATAAATAAAATTCCCCTGCATGTTTAAAAAGAAAGTCTCGCCATCATTTCATTTTTCACAATTTGTGAAAAGAAGACATGGTGTCAAAATAGAGGACAGTCATGGATTTTGTTGGAGTTCCCTCGCCAGGAATTGACTGGGATTCTCTTAACCTGCCGGGAGAATGGAAAAAGTTCCGACAGCACGTGGAGCTCATGTTTCCTGGCCCGCTAAAAGGCAAAGACGAGAGTGAGAAATGCAGCTACCTGCTTCTGTGGACTGGGGAAAAAGGAAGAGACATTTTTAACACATGGACTCTCACCCAGGAGGAAGCCAAGGTACTGAAAACTTATCATTTGTTATGCCTAAGACGAATATGATATTCGCAAGATACAAGTTTAATGAGAGGAAGCAGGGTATAAACGAGACTTTTGATCACTTTGCAACAGAGTTAAAATTGCTGATGAAGGACTGTGCTTATGCAAACGAAGTTGAGATGGTCAGGAATAAAATAGTGTTTGGCACAAACTCAGCAAAAGTGTGAGAGAAAGTTTTTTACATTCATAGACACACTATCGCTAAATATTCGCAGGCAAATCCACAACTTAATACCGGAAATGCCTGTTGAACATCTTAGATTCTCGAGTACCGATTTGGGTAGTGATCACTTCGATGAATGAAACCTGTTATCTTTACAACAGTTGACAACGAAAATGAGATGGTCAGGGATAGACTAGACAAACACGGAATGCAACTTGAACACAACACATCCTCCAAATACGAACCTGATTGAAAGAAATAATGCTAATCAAATCCTTGATAACAGCAACACTCATAACAGTCACAAAACAATTACATTGACAATCATGTTACGTTATTTTTAAAATGTTTCCTTTTCTTTTTCATAACTTCTTTGCTGCGAAGCGCGGGTATTTTGCTAGTCTCTTATATATATTTCTTTTCTGGTTCGTCCTGCTTCCACCTCTAAACCGGTCCCACCCACATGCAGCCGACACAGCATTTCTCGATTCCTATTCATCCTCTTCCAAACCCTTCCCCATGCTGCCAGCGGCTCCTCTTCAAAACCGGTCCTGCCCATACACAGCCGACACGGCATTTCTCACCGAGCTTCTGAAGTACGTTTACAAAATAAAGCAAACTCTGCATGCAACGAAAATTTACTTCTCCAGCTAGATTCCATGCTCAGAACCATCAAACCCTTCGCTAAATCATACAAACACATGCATGAAATCTCACAGTCCAATTCAGCAGCATCTGTATGAATGCTTTATGAGGAAAACCCTAGGCAGGATTTCCGACAATACAATGCCCCAACATGTCACACCAATGGTGCAGCGATTTTCGTCAGAGAAGATGGTGAACCGCCTGCCGAAAGGGACATTTGCATCTGACCCATAGGCAACTCCTGTAAACAGATTTCCACGCTCAATATGAATTGCGATCCTATGGTTTACACACTTTTATTCCCTTACAGAGACATTGGCTGGCACAAAGATTTACAACATGTTCCCGATAAAAGAACCGCCAAGCGAATAAGGCTTACTCAATGCCAATTTTACGTGTACAGATTATCAATGATGAATATATTTAGTATTTTGCACTCCAGCAGCGAACTATTCCAACAGTATGTTGTAGATGCGTATGTTAAAACAGAGGGCGCGTGTCTCAACTATCTCAGATTAGATCAACAAGATTTTTGCGTAGAACAAAGGACTGTCAGACACACTGCAAGCAAACCCAGAAAATAAGAACGTACGTGTAGGCAAAATGATCATATTACCGTCCACATTTCCATGAAGTCCAAGATACAAGCACAGACCTGATATTGTAGTACGAGTCTTTTGGATTAAGCTGCAGGAATTACTTAGAGACATTCTACAACAATATCTTTTTGAGGTTGTTATTGATTATATTTACGTAATCAAATTTCAGAAGAGTGGCCTTCCTCATACCCACATGCTGTTTACTCTTCACAATAATTCTAACAACCAGTCTTCAGCCACGGTCAGTTGTACATGGCTCTTTCTAGGGTTAGATCTTTTGACTCATTATCTGTCGTCACCACCAAAACACCTATTCACAACTGCGTCTTTCAAGAAGTATTTATTTCTTCTTGATACCTGAATTCCTTTCTCACCGTTTTCCGTTCCAATTCTTACACCGCCTTATGCTACGGAGGGCTTTGGCTAGTAGATATAATAATTGTTTATGTTTAGTAAGCAGTAACTGCAATTCATTAATCATCAAAAGGGCAGGAAAAAAATGTACTAATATAATAAACATAGAAAAAACGTCAGACTATAATATGCAAAAGACTAAAGGGGTCAAATTAGTAAATTGTTGTTAAAACTGCAGCAAAAGAATTAGAGCAACAAAAAAAAAAACTTTAGATTAGAAAATATTGCTATTTTACATCCTTCGTTTTTCAAAGAAGGCATCACATTAACAGCTAAAGTTTGTCAGGTAGAATTGATAGAAAACAGCAGCTGTTGCACAAACAGCAAGTTGAACAGCAACAGTCTATTCCTGGGAAGAGAATAAACTGGATGACACAGCCTCCATTCAGATTTAGAACAGTTACTAACTGAATACACGTACATAATTGCTATAATTAGCCCAATGAAAAGTCAAACTGGAGTGCTTAAGTCTCAACATGGATGAGGAGGTGGAATGCAGCTTCAGACTTTTAACAGCCCTAGTATGACCTAACCATTTAATGTATACAAACTTAAGCATTTTAAATCACAGACAATGAAGTAGTATGACTTGTTTCTACTTCATTTTTGATCATCTTGTTAGTCTTGTTCATAAAAATACGGATTAAAGTCCAGTGTATTAGAAAACACTACACTGAATTATCTTGGTTAGTAAGACTTTTAGTACAGTTTATTTAAAACATACATTACTTTGTAGTAACACAAAAAAAACTAATTTCCAATTTCTATTATTGTGTTCATTAGACAGTTTAGGTATATTGATATAAAATAAGAATAAAAGCAATAAAAATTCACAGGGTGCTTCACAAGCAATAAAAACAATATTTCAACCACTATATAATCACAAGCAAATCTATACTAATAAAAGGCAAAGCCCTCACTCACTGATTGACTCACTGACTCACTGACTCATCACTAATTCTCCAAGTTCCCGTGTGGGTAGAAGGCTGAAATTTGGCAGGCTCATTCCTTACAGCTTACTTACAAAAGTTGGGCAGGTTTCATTTCGAAATTCTACGCGTAATGGTCATAACTGGAAGCTATTTTTCTCCATATAATGTAATGGAGTTGAGTTGGATGGCCATGGGGGGGCGGAGTTTCGTGTGACATCATCACGCCTCCTACGTAAGTACGTAGAGAACAAGGAAGACCTCCAAACAGCGCTGAACAAAAAACGCCATTTCACAATTGAGAAGGCAGAAAAAGATTATGAAGCAAGTGATGCATACAAGTATATTCATAAATACAAGCATATTCATAAGTACAGCTACTGCGGAAACAAAGCACGGCGTGAACCGTAAGTTTATATTAAATTAAGTTCATAGACAGGCTGCCGCTGGCATCTGTAATTTAGTGCCTGCCCATATAAGGCCATCCGTCAGCGGCAATCCAATAGAAACACTGCCACTAAATATTCACGGGTGAAGGACTGTGCTTATGCAGAGGAAGATGAGATGGTCAGAATGGTGTTTGGCACAAACTCAGTGAAACTGCGAGAGAAACTTTTAAGTGCCGGGTCTTAGCTGACATTACATACAGCCGTGGACATCACACGAGATGGCACCAGCACAGCTGGGAACCTTCGATGCAAGAACACCAACTGGCTCACGTGAACTGATGTAGTGCACAGACAAAAAGCAACAGTTCCAAAGAGTGTTGAACAAAAACCGAATTACACAATTGAGAAGGCAGCAAAAAAATATGAAGCGTCTAATACATCAAGCATATTCATAAGTGCAGCTACTGCGGAAACAAAGCACACAGTGGAAAAAGTGAATGTCCCGCTAAAGGAAGACAGTGTAAAAAAAAAACCCATGCATGCAGTGTGTCACATCTCAGATAAAGAGGAAGACGAGCTGTTTATTGATGCAGTAAGAAACAAATCGATGAATGAAACCTCTTATCTTTACAACAATTGACAAACACGAAATGTAACTTGAACACAACACATCGTACAAATACGACCCTGATTGAAACAAATAATGATAATCAAATCCTTGATGACAGCAACACTCAATAACACTCACAAAACAATTACTGTATATTGACAATCATGTTACGTTATTTTTAAAATGTTCCCTTTTCTTTTTCATAACTTCTTTAACACACTACTTCTCCGCTGCAAATATATATATATATATATATAAATAAATATATATATATATATATATATACCCCGATCTAAATACTCTCAAATAGACAAGCCACACGCCGTGGCGCAATTGTAGAGGCTTCGCCTTTAGCGCTGACATCCGAGGTTCGATCCTCGAGAGAGTATGTACGCGCGTTTCCCGAATCATTTTAACCTCGCATCTCCTTGGTTTGGGACGTATGAAAAAATATGCGGTTAACGCAGAATCATGTTACGTTATTTTTTAAATCTTTCCTTTTCTTAGCACAAGCACAACTGAGAAGCTTTGATGCATGTATTCCGTAACAAAAAATAACGCATTTAATCACACTTTCAATTCCAAGCAAAGGGGAACTTTTGTCAATGCATGATTTCCTGGTACATCGATTACAATGATGCACACATCACAGCTACAAAAATGTTAGAGTCGGAATGAAGCACGTTCCTACGACTGATCGGAGGAAAATTTCATTTAAAAAAACTACCCGAGCGAAGCCTTGATAAAAGCATGGTTTTTGTGCACACTGAAAAGCAAGCAAAATTAGATGCATTACAGAAAGCGGACTTTGTGGCTCTTACTGGGGATCATTGGACTTCCATAACCGTTAGTAATTCTAATTACATCTAATTACAAAATGTTCAATGATCACACTGTTTTAGCCTAATGTACAAAATAATTTTGGCTAAGGTTACTCAGAGTTTAAAGATTAAGTTGGTCAAATTACCTTTTATGTTTCTGACTTATTTTTTTAAGAAGAAAAACTGCACTTTATGTTGAAATTTTGGTTATTATTATTTAAAGACAATACCATTCTGAAAATGTACTTAAAGTACTTAAACTACCACTTTATTTTTAAGTCTGCCCAATTTTAACCAGGGATGATATTTTTGTTTCTGTTTTGAATTCAAATGCAGTTTAAAAGCATTTTTTTTTTCAGAAATTAAAAGAGCTTGAGTTTACAATATTCATGTCCATGTCTATTATTTGATTCTGTCGTCCACTAAAACCCTTTTAAATTAAAAAAAAAATTAGCGATTTGGGGCAAATTTACGTGTGCGATTACATACGATTAATCAAGATTAATTATTACACAGCCTCTAATTAATTGGATTAATTTTTTTATTCGAGTCCCACCCCTAATATATATGTGTCTATATATATATATATATATGTGTGTATATATATATATATATATATATATAATGTGTGTATATATATATATGTATATACACTGCTCACAAAAATTAAAGGAACACTTTAAAGAAACACATTAGATACATCAGATCTCAATATGAAGTTGGATATCTATACAAATAACGACAGGGCAATGTCTTAGGAACAAAAGGATGCCAAGTCTTTTAATGGAAATAATAGTTTTCTGCCTACAGAGGGCTCAATTGTGTAGACACCCTAAAATCAGAGTGAAATGAAGATGTGGCAGGCTAGTCCATTTTTTCAAAAACTTAATTTCTGCTACTCAAAATGCTTTTCAGTATCTTGTGTGGCCCCCACGAGCTTGTATGCATGCTTGACAATGTCGGGGCATGCTCCTAATGAGACGACGAATGGTGTCTTGCGGCATTTCCTCCCAGATCTGTATGAGGGCATCCCTGAGCTGTTGTACCGTCTGAGGAGCAACCTGGCGGCGCCTAATGGACCGAAACATAATGTACCACAGATGTTCTATTGGGTTTAAGTCAGGGGATCGTGAAGGCCATTCAATTGTTTCAATTCCTTCATCCTCCATGTACTGCCTGCATACTCTTTGCCACATGAGGCCGGGCATTGTCGTGCATTAGGAGGAAACCAGGACCTACTGCACCAGCGTAGGGTCTGACAATGGGTCCAAGGATTTAACCCTGATACCTAATGGCAGTCAAGATGCCGTTGTCTAGCCTGTAGAGATCTGTGAGTCGCTCCATGGATATGCCTCCAAGATCATCACTGACCCACCACCAAACCAGTCATGCTAAACGATGTTACAGGCAGCATAATATTCTCCACGGCTTCTCCTGACCCTTTCACGTCTTTCACATATACTCAGGGTGAACCTGCTCTCATCTGTGAAAAGCACAGGACGCCAGTGGTGGACCTGCCAATTCTGGTATTCTATAGAAAATGCCAATTAAGCTCCCCGGTGCTGTGCAGTGAGCACAGGGTGCATTAGACATTTGGGCCCTCAGGCAACCCTCATGAAGTCTTTCTGATTGTTTGGTCAGAGACATTCACACCAGTGGCCTGCTAGAGGTCATTTTGTAGGGCTCTGGCAGTGCTCATCCTGTTCCTCCTTGCCCAAAGGAGCAGATACTGGTCCTGCTGATGGGTTATGGACCTTCTATGGCCCTCTCCAGCTCTCCTAGAGTAACTGCTTGTCTCCTAGAATCTCCTCCATGCCCTTGAGACTGTGCAGGGAGACACAGCAAACCTTCTGGCAATGACACGTATTGATGTGCCATCCTGGAGAAGTTGGACTACCTGTGCAACCTCTGTAGGGTCCAGGTATCGCCTCATGCTACCAGTAGTGACACTGACTGTAGCCAAATGCAAAATTAGTGAAGAAACAGTCAGAAAAGATGAGGAGGGAAAAATGTCAGAGGCCTCCACCTGTTAAACCATTCCTGTTTTGGGGGTCATCTCATTGTTGCCCTCTAGTGCATCTGTTGTTAATTTCATTAACACCACAGCAGCTGAAACTGATTAACAACCCCCTCTGCTACTTAACTGACCAGATTAATATCCCATAAGTTTCATTGACTTTATGCTATACTCTGATGAAAAAGTGTTCCTTTAATTCTTTTGAGCAGTATATATATGTGTATATATATATTTGTATATACAGTATATATGTAGATATATATATGTGTGTGTGTATATATATATGTATATATGTATATATATGTATGTGTGTATATATATATGTATATATGTTTATATGTGTGTGTGTGTGTGTATATACAGTGGTGTGCAAAACTATTTGCCCCTTCCTGATTTCTTATTCTTTTGCATGTTTGTCACACAAAATGTTTCTGATCATCAAACACATTTAACCATTAGTCAAATATAACACAAGTAAACACAAAATGCAGTTTTTAAATGATGGTTTTATTATTTAGGAGAAAAAATCCAAACCTACATGGCCCTGTGTGAAAAAGTAATTGCCCCTGAACCTAATAACTGGTTGGGCCACCCTTAGCAGCAATAACTGCAATCAAGCGCTTATAACTTGCAATGAGTCTTTACAGCTCTGGAGGAATTTTGGCCCACTCATCTTTGCAGAATTGTTGTAATTCAGCTTTATTTGAGGGTTTTCTAGCATGAACCGCCTTTTTAAGGTCATGCCATAGCATCTCAATTGGATTCAGGTCAGGACTTTGACTAGGCCACTCCAAAGTCTTCATTTTGTTTTTCTTCAGCCATTCAGAGGTGGATTTGCTGGTGTGTTTTGGGTCATTGTCCTGTTGCAGCACCCAAGATCGCTTCAGCTTGAGTTGACGAACAGATGGCCGGACATTCTCCTTCAGGATTTTTTGGTAGACAGTAGAATTCATGGTTCCATCTATCACAGCAAGCCTTCCAGGTCCGGTAGCACCAAAACAACCCCAGACCATCACACTACCACCACCATATTTTACTGTTGGTATGATGTTCTTTTTCTGAAATGCTGTGTTCCTTTTACGCCAGATGTAAAGGGACATTTGCTTTCTAAAAAGTTCAACTTTTGTCTCATCAGTCCACAAGGTATTTTCCCAAAAGTCTTGGCAATCATTGAGATATTTCTTAGCAAAATTGAGACGAGCCCTAATGTTCTTTTGCTTAACAGTGGTTTGCGCCTTGGAAATCTGCCATGCAGGCCGTTTTGCCCAGTCTCTTTCTTATGGTGGAGTCGTGAACACTGACCTTAATTGAGGCAAGTGAGGCCTGCAGTTCTTAGACGCTGTCCTGGGGTCTTTGTGACCTCTCGGATGAGTCGCCTCTGCGCCTTGGGGTAATTTTGGTCGGCAAGCCACTCCTGGGAAGGTTCACCACTGTTCCATGTTTTTGCGATTTGTGAATAATGGCTCTCACTGTGGTTCACTGGAGTCCCAAAGCTTTAGAAATGGCTTTATAACCTTTACCAGACTGATAGATCTCAATTACTTCTGTTCTCATTCATGTTCCTGAATTTCTTTGGATCTTGGCATGATGTCTAGCTTTTGAGGTGCTTTTGGTCTACTTCTCTGTGTCAGGCAGCTCCTATTTAAGTGATTTCTTGATTGAAACAGGTGTGGCAGTAATCAGGCCTGGGGTGGCTATGGAAATTTAACTCAGGTGTGATACACCACAGTTAGGTTATTTTTTAACAAGGGGGCAATTACTTTTTCACACAGGGCCATGTAGGTTTGGATTTTTTTTCTCCCTAAATAATAAAAACCATCATTTAAAAACTGCATTTTGTGTTTACTTGTGTTATATTTGACTAATGGTTAAATGTGTTTGATGATCAGAAACATTTTGTGTGACAAAATGCAAAAGACTAAGAAATCAGGAAGGGGGCAAATAGTTTTGCACACCACTGTATATATATATATACTGTGTATATATATATATATATATATATATACTGTATATATATATATATATATATATATATATGTGTATATATATATATATATATGTATATATATATATATATATATATATATTGTCACGCACGCCAGTAGGAGGTCATGGATTGATTCGATAGCACCTGGGAAACCACACGCCAGGGAATGGTGGGGTATTAACTTTCTCCCTCTGCTTCCTCATAGAAAGAAAGACCTTCCTGCACCATAGGCCTGGATTGACCGCAGTGCGATACTTCCGCCCTTCCTCCGCCATCTTGCCCTGACGCCATCCTTCCCATCCTCCCTTGCGGTCCTTCCCGCATTCCTCCACTTCCGCTCCTCCCCAATAATGGCGCGACGCCAGGAGTCGGCGCGCGCATTATGAACTTTTGTTTATAATTTTGACCAGTTTTTGTTTGTATTTACAATATACGGGCCGGAAAACCCCAACCCTTGCTACTGTCTCCTCGGTCCTTTACAAGTGGCGAGTCGGCAGGATAGAGAGATCCCGGAATGACGGAGGGACAGGACCTCAACACGTGCTGCAGGAATGAATGACCAGCTCCAGGCGCTGCAGCAGCGCAAGCCGCCACCACCGGGAGCTGGAGGCCACGAAGGCCAGGTTAGTGGAAGCCCAACGGGCGAGACCAGACCCGCCAGGCAGCCGCCTCCTATGGTCCGATGGGCCCTTCGAGGACGCCGATGCCTACCTGGGCATGTTTGAGAGGACGGCCACCCGAACGAAAGTGGCAGGGTCCGAGTGGGCGCCCATCTTGGCGCCATACCTGAAGGGACCGCCATGGCCTATTATGACCTCCCTGAGGAGGAGGCCGCTAATTACGACCTCCTCAAGCCCAAATACTGGCCCGCTACGGCATTAGCCCGGCCAGCAGCGGCGAATGGCGGAACTGGGTCTTTGACCCGAAAAGCCCGCCGCGCCCAGGCGCTCGAAGTTCTGGGGCAAGATGGGCCGCTGGCTACGGCCAGAGAGCCCGACGGGCGGAAAGTGGTCGAGCGGGTGGCCTGTGAAGGCCTGGTCAACGCGATGCCCAGTTCCCTCGCCCAGCAGGTCCGGGACACGCTTATCAGAACATGTCGGGCCTCCTCGACGCCCTGGAGCGCCAGTTGGCGGTCCTCCGACTTGGGGGTCAGAAAAGCCTGCTCGCTGGAACCGCAGGGACGGGCGGCCACCCCGAAGCCCTCGACGCTGCAGAAGCGCCAGCCAGAGCCAGAGAGAGGCCGGGTCCGCCGCTGTTTCAAGTGTGGCGAGACCGCCACCTGCTGCCAAACTGCCCCCATCACATCGCCCGGAGCCTATGGACTGCAGCTGGACATCATCGGAGAGGTATTGTACCCGCCGCATCCCTTGGCGAGTCCGAACACGGGAGTGGTGTTGCTAAATGGGCACGCCGTGGTGGCTTTGTTTGATTCCGCAGCAACATTACCATTGTTGCTCGCCGCTTTGTCTTACCGCAACAGTGGTTAAAACAGCATTTGTTGGTCACCTGTGTGCATGGGGGACTAGGTCATATCGCTCCGCCACTGCTATGTCACCTGGAAGGGGAACCAATCCAAATGACGGTCGCTGTGTTACCTGACCCCCTTCCCAGTGATTCTGGGACAAGACTGGTCTAAAAGAATCAGCGGTAAGCCATTCGCCGCGCCCGGGCCTCGTTGGATCTTGTTATGAGGGGAAAAGGCACCCTCCCGGCCTCCACGCCGTGCACAAGGGCAGGCCCTATGGGCGCTGGTGTCTCGGGGACCTTCCGTGGCTACGGACCTTGACCCGAAGATTCCGCCGGAGAAGGGACTAGCCAGGAACTCTTCCCGGCCCAGGCCCCAAGACCCTCTCGCGCCTGGACCATCAATTTCGTCCACGCCGCCTCCTTTAAGAGGGAGCAGTGGAATGATGACTCCCGCGCTTTGCCCGAATGCGATCGTTCTGCCTAACAGCTCAACAGCGGACGGATCCACACCGCTGGAACCCTTCTTTGTCCTTGAGAATGATCTGTTGTACCGAAAGTGGCTACCCATGAGGGCGAGGTGCGGAAGTTGTTGCTAATTCGCGCACCTTCCGGCGGGAGATATGCGAAGTTGGCACATGCTCACCTCCTAGGCCACCTCGGGCCAAAAACACTGGAGAGGATTAAGCCCGCTTTTACTGGCCTGGGATCAATGAGGAGGTCCGCGGTTCTGTCAATCCTGTCCGAGTGCCAGACCCGCCAGATTCCTAGGAGGGACCGTGCTCCTCTAGTCCCTATTCCCTCGTGGACATCCCTTTGAAAGGATAGGGGTCGATTTGGTGGGACCCTGGAGCCCTCAACCCGTGGCCACAAGTATATCCTAGTCATGGTGGACTATGCCACCCGGTACCCAGAGGCGGTTCCCCGCGCCCGCTAATACTAAAAGCATCGCACGGAACTGGTTAATTTGTTTGCCACGCGTGGGCATACCCAAGGAGGTCCTCACGGACCAGGGTACGCCCTTCACTTCGGATACGCTCAAGGAGGTAGCCAAATTACTGCAGATAAAGCACCTGAAAGCGCCAGTCTATCACCCGCAAACTGACGGGTTGGTCGAACGATTTAATCAGACGCTTAAGCAGATGCTCCGCAAGGTAGTCAGCGCTGACGGCAGGAACTGGGACCAGCTCCTCCCGCCGTGCTTTTGCCTACCGGGAGGTACCCCAGGCCTCTACAGGCTTCTCCCCTTTGAATTACTATACGGGCGACAACCCCGGGAATCCTCGACATCCTAAAAGAAGGCTGGGAGGCCGAGGCTCTTCCCTCCTCTAACATTTTGAGCGTGGCGCAACTGCGCCGACCACTCACAAAGATCAGGCCCCTCCTAAAAGAGCACGTGACTCGTGCGCAAGCAGCGCAGGCCCGGTGTTACAACCGCAACTCCGCCCTCAGGGAGTTCCGCCCGGGGACCGAAGTTATGGTGCTCGCCCCACCTCCCACTCGAAGCTGCTCGCCACTGGCAAGGGCCTTACGAGGTTAAGGAGAGAAAGGACTCGTCGACTATTTGGTGAAACAGCCCAATGCGATCGAAAGTGAGAGGATCTATCATGTCAACCTGTTAAAGCCCTGAGAGATAGAGAGGAGCTCCCAGCCCCGAGGTCACTCTCCCTTTCGCAAGCACAACTGCCCTTAACCTCGGCGAAGAGCTGACCCCAAGCAGCGGCAGGAGTTAGCCCAAACACTCCGAGCCATCCCCGAGGTAGTGAGCGAGTCACCCGCCGGACCGCTGATTGAGCACGATATAGTCACGGAGCCCGGGTAATCGTCCGAGAGGCCCTACCGACTCCCGGAGGCAAAACGCGCAGAGGTCGAACTGGAGGTGAAACGTATGTTGGACATGGACATAATTGAAGAGAGCCATAGTCCCTGGTCCAGCCCTATTGTCCTCGTCTCCAAGCCAGACGGCTCCTGGAGGTTCTGTAATGACTTTAGACGCCTGAATCAGATCTCCAAGTTCGATGCCTACCCCATGCCCCGCATTGACGACCTCCTTGAGCGGCTGGGTACGGCTCGATATCTGACTACCCTTGACATGACAAAAGGGTATTGGCAAATTCCTTTAACGGCATCCGCAAAGGAGAAAACGGCCTTTAGCACCCCTAGCGGGCACTGGCAGTACAAGGTCCTCCCATTTGGGCTGCACGGGCCCCGCGACCTTCCAACGCCTGGTAGATAGAGTGCTGAAGCCCCACCAGTCCTATAGTGCCGCTTACCTGGATGACGTTGTCATCTATTCCGCACCTGGGAGGAGCATCTACTGCAGGTCGCAGCTGTCCTCCTAACACTGGCTAAAGCCGCCTCCGCATAAACCCCGGAAGTGTTTTTGGATTAAAGGAGGCCAAATATTTAGGCTACCTCGTGGGACAAGGACAGGTGCGCCACAGAGCTCCAAAGTTAAAGACATCTTAGAATGGCCCGTCCGAGTACCAAGAAACAGGTGCAGGCTTTCTTGGGGCTTGCGGGTTACTACCGCCGGTTTGTTCCTCGTTTCTCCGAAAGAGCAGCACCCTTGACTGACCTGACAAAAAAGGGCGCTCCCCTATACGTGGTGTGGACCGACAAAGCAGAACACGCGTTCAGTGACCTAAAGAAGGCCCTAACGCCGGCACCTGTGTTACGGACGCCCGATTTTGGGCTCCCGCTTATTCTCCAGACCGACGCCGGACACAGGCCTGGGTGCCGTGCTGAGCCAAAGCGCCGATGGTGTCGAGCACCCTGTGATGTACCTTAGCCGGAAACTGATGGACCGGGAGACCCGTACGCGGCAGTGGAGAGGGAGGCCTTGGCCATTAAGTGGGCAGTGACCCACCTCCGTTACTACCTGCTGGGTCGCGAATTCGCTCTGGTGACTGATCACGCTGCACTTCAGTGGATGTCCCTACACAAAGAGTCGAATCCGCGGGTCACCAGGTGGTTCCTGGACTTACAGCCGTATAAGTTCACTGTCACTTATCGGCGGGCACCCTTCAGGCCAATGCCGATGCCCTCTCGTATTCACGACCTCTCGGTTAGGTCCGCCCACCTGACGGTCCTGGGCTAAGGGGGGGGATCGTGTCACGCACGCGAGTAGGAGGCCGCGGATTGATTCGATAGCACCTGGGAAACCACTCGCCGCCAGGGAATGGTGGGGTATTAACTTTCTCCCTCTGCTTCCTCATAGAAAGAAAGACCTTCCTGCACCATAGGCCTGGATTGACCGCAGTGCGATACTTCCGCCCTTCCTCCGCCATCTTGCCCTGACGTCATCCTTCCCATCCTCCCTTGCGGTCCTTCCCGGCATTCCTCCACTTCCGGCTCCTCCCCAATAAAATGGCCGCGACGCCAGGAGTCGGCGCGCGCATATGAACTGTTTTGTTTATAATTTTGACCAGTTTTTGTTTGTAATTTACAATATACGGGGCCGGAAAACCCCAACCCTTGCTACTGTCTCCTCGGTCCTTTACAATATATATATATATGCCAGCAACACTCATGACAATGACAACACGATTACATTGTCAATCATGTTACGTTATTATTAAAATGTTTCCTTTTCTTTTTCATTACTTGTTTAACACACTACTTCTCCGCTGTGAAGCGCGGGTATTCTGCTAGTAGGTAATAAAATAAAAAATAAAATTTAAGCAAGCAAATAGCATAACTAAAATAATGAAAAAGCCAAAACAATAAAAAGTATATTTATAAGTTGAGATGTAAAGCTACAAATAGCAAGAGAGTTTCCTAACTGCTGAAGCAAAGCATTTCATAATTCTGGGGTATGATAAACAAATGCAGTACATGTTAGCAGTGTCAAGGTAACAAACATGATTCCAGTTAGAGAAGTGCTGAACAAGGGATCTTCTGTAAGCCCTTACTTCTTTGATCTGGTTATGGATGTGCTGACCCATGAAATAAAAGACCCATTCGTCTTGTGTAAGCTTTTTGCTGAGGATGTTGCATAGTCTATCACCAGAACGGAGGAAATGAGGAGGAAGTTAACACTAGAATCCCTGAAACCTATGAAAAATGTCAATCCCGGGCCACATTAAATTCCCTCGCACCTCTTCATCAGCATCTTTGTTTTGCAAATATGTTGATCAGCATAAGCAGCATGCAGCCTGCTATGCCATCCCCCCACAGATACAGCTGAAGTTCTCTGAACTCAGGTCTGTTTATCTGGGTGTGAGGTGACTGGAGTTGAAAAGGGTAAATAATATATAATTATTTGGAATACATACATTTCATGTGTGTTCCGTGTCTACAACGATCTGGATTAATGTAGGGTGACAGGAAATGAGGCAAGAAATGTTGAATACATAACTAAAACAGAACTTTTTTTCATGTTATAGTAATGACAAAATGCAGACATGAAATGTGTGAAGACTGAAGTCCAAATATGAAATAAACATTTTCACAAAAGGTATAACAAAACAAATGTGCCTTTATTCAAAAATATAACCAAAGAAAAAGAAATTATTCAATTTACATGTTCCTGCCAATATGTAAAAACTAAAGCCCAAATGCCAATTGTATGGCTAGTGTAGAGGTTAGAACAGCTGCTTCTAAATCAAGAGGTCACTGGTTTGATCCTGGGTCATCCACGCATTTTCCTTTTGAGTAGTGAGCTTTTGTTACTATTACTATTATATAATAAAAACATTCATTTGCTTTGAGTCTGTAACGGCCAGTGTAAAAGTTTTGCTACTTGTAAAAGATATCGCTGAAGGGATATAAGCAGTGGTTACTAAAATATTAAATAAACACTTTTGCAAAGGTATAACCAAACAAGTGTGGTTTTATTCAAGAATAAAACTGAATAAAAATAACATTCAAGTAACAACAAGATACCAAGAAGACATGAATCACCCGCGTTTGTGTGTCTGTTTATATATCCCTTCATGTGGAGGGCGCAGCAATGCACTGTATCAGCGCATGTTCCTAATGTCTTAAGTTACAATGGGATTTGAGAAACTAGTAAATGAAATGATTTTAAGATGAAGTTTATGACATTCAACTTTAATGGCAAAATAAACTACGTGATTAAAGTGGAAATTTCAACCTTTTTTTCCCCACTGTGTCCCTGTTGTTTTTTTCTTTCATCTGTACCCTAATACACTTCCATATGACACTCAGACGATGGGCTATGACTCGCCTTTTCACAGCAACTTTGGTATCTGACCACTTCCTTTTATTTCAGGCACTGTGTGACTTTCTGAGGTCATACGTTAGACTTAGTGATTACTAAAGGACTGAAAGTTGATATAAAGCAGATCACTGATATTGGTGTATCAGACCATTTTCTTCTACTTTTTAATATAGAAATAATGATAAAAAACACCCATGAGAAGCATATTGTTAAAAAACACTTCTTTGACTCAGCAGCAGCTTTAAAACTTACAAACATTCTAAGCAATCAGTCCGTTTATAGTGCCAACTATAATAGCGAGGATAATGTAAATAGTAAGGTGGAAAGATTTAATACTAAAGTGAGAGCTGCTGTTGACATAGTTGCACCTGAAAAGACAGTGAAAAAATCTTCTAGCATTGTTATACCATGGAAGACCCAAAGAGTGTCGGATTTAAAGAGAACATGCCGCAGAGCTAAGCGTAAATGGAGAAAGACTAAACTTACTATCCACTATGAAATATTAAAAGTTAAAATAACAGAATACAATAACACTGTCCGTCTTGAGAGGCGCTGCTATTTCTCCAAGATTATAAATAACAATGCTAGTAATCCCAGAGTCTTATTTTCTACAATTGATCTCCTACTAAACCCAGGTAACTCAAAGGAATGCCTCCTAAGTACTTCCAGTAAAACCTGTGAGGCTATCGCTGTATTTTTCAATCAAAAAATTAATGATATTAGAAATAACATAATATATCCCTCCAACACTAAGGATCCTCCTAAACCCCAGCATCCTGTTATAAACAAATTAAACTCTTTCACTAGGATAGATTTACCTGATTTACAAAAAATAATATCTCAATTAAAATCCTCCACCTGCGTCCTTGACCCAATACCAACAAGGTTTTTCAAAGAAGTATCAGGCGTGCTAATTGATAATGTTCTGGACATAGTAAATTCGTCATTAGATACGGGGGTCTTCCCAGACTGTCTTAAGACTGCTGTAGTTAAACCCCTTCTTCAGAAACATAATTTTGACCCCTCGGCTCTTGAAAATTTTAGACCCATCTCTAACCTGCCTTTCTTAAGTAAAGTTCTGGAGAAGGCAGCCATTATGCAGTTAAATGACCACCTAAATAAACATGCTATTCTTGATAAATTTCAGTCTGGTTTTAGAACAAATCACAGCACAGAAACTGCACTCGTTAAAGTAGTAAATGATTTGCGAGTGAATGCAGACAGAGGCCATTTATCTGTTCTCATCCTCTTAGATCTGAGTGCTGCATTTGACACCATTGATCATAATATTCTTAGAAATTGCCTTAGTCAATGGGTGGGCCTCTGAGGCAGTGTCTTAAATTGGTTTGAATCCTACCTGACAGGGAGAAAATATTTTGTTAGTTGTGGTAATTACAACTCGAAGACACATGATATCCGATATGGTGTTCCACAAGGCTCTATCCTGGGTCCGCTGTTATTCTCAATCTACATGCTTCCGTTAGGTCAGATTATCTCAGGGCACAACGTGAGCTACCACAGCTATGCTGATGACACACAGCTGTACTTATCAATAGCACCTGATGACTCCGACTCTCTTGATTCACTAACGCAATGTCTGACTTGTATCTCAGAATGGATGAATAGTAACTTTCTCAAGTTAAATAAAGAAAAAACTGAAATCTTAGTGATTAGCAATAATGGATACAATGAGGCTATTAGAAATAAACTGGATACATTAGGATTAAAAGTCAAGACGGAGGTAAAAAGCTTAGGGGTAATTGTTGACTGTAATCTGAATTTTAAATCGCATATTAATCAGATCACTAGGATAGCATTTTATCACTTAAGAAACATAAGTAAAGTTAGACCTCTTATATCACTGAAAGATGCTGAGAAATTAGTTCACGCATTTGTTTTCAGTCGACTAGATTACTGTAAAGCACTCCTCTCAGGACTACCCAAAAAGACATAAATCATTTGCAACTAGTGCAGAATGCAGCTGCTAGAATCCTAACTAGGAAAAGAAAATCTGAACACATTACTCCAGTTTTGATGTCACTACACTGGTTACCTGTGTCATTCAGGATTGACTTTAAAATTCTGCTTATGGTTTATAAAGCCTTAAATAATCTCGCCCATCTTATATATCGGAATGTCTGACACCTTATATTCCAAATCATAACCTTAGATCCTCAAATGAGTGTCTCCTTAGAATTCCAAGAACAAAACTTAAAAGAAGTGGTGAGGCGGCGTTCTGCTGCTATGCACCTAAAATCTGGAATAGCCTGCCAATAGGAATTCACCAGGCAAATACAGTAGAGCAGTTTAAAACACTGCTGAAAACACATTACTTTAACATGGCCTTTTTATAACTTCACTTTAACTTAATCCTGATACTCTGTATGTTCAATTTCCTCATAATAATTACTCATGGTGGCTCTAAAATCCATACTGACCCCTAGTTTCTTTTTCTGTTTCTTTTTCCGGTTTCTTTGTGGTGGTGGCCTGCGCCACCTCCACCTACTCAAAGCTTCATGATGTTCCAACAATGATGGATGGATTAAAAGGCAGAAGTCTACGTGACCATCATCATCAAGTCCTTCCGTGAGAACCCTAAATCCAAAGAGGACTGTTTCATTTATGTTAGGTAGAATGCCCAGAGGGGACTGGGCGGTCTCATGGTCTGGAATCCCTACAGATTTTATTTTTTCTCCAGCCGTCTGGAGTTGTTTTTTGTTTTTTCTGTCCCCCCGGCCATTGGACCTTACTCTTATTAGATGTTAATTATTGTTGATTTATTTTGTTTTTCTTATTGTGTCTTTTATTTTTCTATTCTTTATTATGTAAAGCACTTTGAGCTACTGTTTGTATGAAAATGTGCTATATAAATAAATGTTGTTGTTGTTGAGCTTGAACTTTCAAGTTTATCTGACACTATATGTCACTCAATCAATTTTCTTTTATTGTTTATGCCACAGTTTAAACCAACAAATGGTAAGTTTTTCCTTGCCTCCACTTGGTATTCGCTGGTATTCTTTTTTCCCCCATGCTTCTGCCATTGTCTTTTCACAGAACACTGAACTTAAGAAGCTATTTATATTGATTTGCATATTCAAAGAGGCATAATTCTGGGAGGAGTCGGGGTGAGGGCGTCACACGTGATGAAGACCATGGGGCGGCTGCTGCTTCACCACCTGAGGCCACAGGTACGCCACGCCCTCGACCCTCTGCAATTCGCATACCAGGAGAAGGTGGGAGCGGAGGATGTAATTATCTATATGCTACACCGATCCCTCTGCCAGTTGGACAGAGGCAGTGGTGCTGTAAGAATTATGTTTCTGGACTTCTCTAGCGCCTTCAACACCATCCAACCTCTGCTCCTTAGGGACAAGCTGACAGAGATGGGAGTAGATTCATACATGGTGGCATGGATCATGGACTATCTTAAAGACAGACCTCAGTATGTGCATCTCGGGGACTGTACTTTCTCCGGTCAGAGGAGACTGTGTGCAGTGGGTGCAGACCTATAAATATCTGGGAATGCAGCTGGATGATAAACTGAACTGGACTGCCAAGACTGATGCTCTGTGTAAGAGAGGACAGAGCGGACTATACTTCCTTAGAAGGCTACCGTCTTTCAACATCTGCAATAAGATGCTGCAGATGTTCTATCAGTCGGCTATAGCAAGCGCCCCCTTTTATGCGGTGGTGTGCTGGGGAGGCAGCATAAAGAAGAGGGACGCCTCACGCCTGGAGAAACTGGTGAGGAAGGCAGGCTCTATTTTAGGCATGGAGCTGGACAGTTTGACATCCGTGGCAGAGCGACGGGCGCCAAGCAGGCTCCTCTCAATCATGGAGAATCCACTGCATCCACTGAACAGTATCATCTCCAGACAGAGGAGCAGTGTCCTGCTCCACTGACAGACTGAGGAGAACGTTCCTCCCCGACACTACATGCGACTCTTCAGTTCCACCCGGGGGGGGGTAAACGTTAACATTATACAAAGTTATTGTCTATTATACCTGCATTTTAATCACTCTTTAATTCAATAGTTTTTTTTTATCACTATGCTACTGCTGGAGTATGTGAATTTCCCCTTAGATAGATAGATAGATACTTTATTAATCCCATCTATCTATCTATCTATCTATCTATCAATCTATCTATCTATCCACAAGGCCTCTGGTACGTATGCTCCTTGCCTTGTACCAGGTGCTGCCGGAATAATAAGAACACAAGTATTTTTGCTTCAGTAAGACTAAGTATTGAGTTAAGGTACTCATGACTTTAAAATGTAAATAGAATATGTAACACACCTTATTTTTAATGTGTTAACCCTACTGCTTTCAGATGGTGTTGTTGAGTTTAGCACTGTGCATTCAGCTCAGCTCCTCAACATAAATTTAGGTATTTCTGAAATATTGAAGCAGATTATTTCAGCCAGAAGAAGCAATAATGTGATCACCTGAACATGTGTCTCTGGAAATTTATTTTGTGGAGGCTTCTACATATGGCTGTGGAAAGTGTATGTGAAGCAAATACATGTGCATGCTTACAGAGCACAATGAACATGCAGAGAATGCAAAATCCTTATCAGTAATCCAGTTACAGATTTACATGGCCACTAAATTTACCTGTGTTAGCCAGATTTCCTAGAGGCCAATAACCCAATTTCTCTAAGTGGGCATAAATAGGTTATTGAAGTACTGTACATGAAAATGCACTGAATGAGTCATATCCAAAAATAAATGTGATAACAGAATACAGTTATTTGTTAAATATATTGATAAACTAATGTGAATTGTTGGTTGTGCCAACTTTCTGGTTCATGTTTCTTAATAAAATTTCTAAAAGTACTATCCGTAGGAGGGTTAAAATATGTGTTGATACAGGCCCACTTGGACACACTCAGATGAGGTTATGGCCGTTCCCGGTATTTTGGAAATCTTTCTACAGTATATTATTGTATATGCTCCAATTTAGAAACCATATTTTAATTGTTTTACAGTAAACAGCTATAATAACTGAAAAGGGTAATACAGAAGTTAATTCTGAAAGAAGTAATTGAGTTAATAGATATTTTTTTTAGGAGAGATGTCTTGGAAAATTCATTAATGCTGTTTAAAATGCAATTTTTAAAAAACATTTTACAGTGCACTCTGTTGAACATCAACAAAAATTCAAATGACCGCTTCATACTCAACTCTGCCTCACTTGCAGTGATTACTTACAGTAAGTGTAAGCAAACAGATAATAGTAACAGAGTTGTAGGTAAATGTTCCTCATGTACTCATTTGTCTTTAAAGCACAATCTAAATATTAAGCCATAACAGACCACAGAAAAGAAGTCAACAAAGACCAAAAGTCCAATCTGAGTCTCTACAGTGATCCCTCGCTATATCGCACTTCAATTTTCGCCGCTTCACTCCATCGCGGATTTTAAATGTAAGCATATCTAAATATATATCACGGATTTTTCGCTGGTTCGTGGATTTCTGCGGACAATGGGTCTTTTAATTTATGATACATGCTTCCTCAGTTTGTTTGCCCAGTTGATTTCATACGAGGGACGCTATCGGCGGATGGCTGAGAAGCTACCCAATCAGAGCATGTATTACGTATTAAATAAAACTCCTCAATGATATACGATATGCTTCCTGCGCGGCTTTGCATACTTAAAAGCTCTAACAGCCCGTATTGATTTTTGATTGTTTGCTTTTCTCTGTCTCTCTAACTCTCTCTGACATTCTCTGCTCCTGACGGAGGGCGTGTGAGCAGAGGGGCTGTTTGCACAGTGGCTGTTTGCTTAGAAGATACGGACGCTCCTCTAAAAAATGCTGAAAGACTACCTTCACATTGATCCCTTCATTGCGGTCGCTTTATCGCGGTGCTTCGCATACATAAAGGCCCAACAGCCCTATTGATTTTTGATTGTTTACTTTTCTCTTTCTCTCTGACATTCTCTGCTACGCGCACTCCTTTGAAGTGGAAGATATGTTTGCATTCTTTTAATTGTGAGAAAGAATTGTCATCTCTGTCTTGTCATGAAGCACAGTTTAAACTTTTGACTAAAGGGTGTTATTTCATGTCTAGAGGGCTCTAATAATGTTAAAAAACGTATTTAGAAGGTCGTAAACAGGTTTTCAATGCTCTAACTGTGAAAATATTAGATTTACAAATAAAGAATCCTACTTCGTGGAAATTCATTTATCTGTCTGGAGTGGATTAACCGCGATAAACAAGAGTTTACTGTATAACTGTGCGGAGAATATTTATAAACAGTGTGGGAGAGTTTCTAAGGGCTTAAAATATATAAAAATAACCATACAAACATATGGTTTCTACTACGCAGATTTTCACCTATCGCGGGGGGTTCTGGAAAGCAACCCCCGCGACCGAGGAAGGATTTCTGTACTGCATAAAAAAAAAATTCTTTATAAAAAACTTCACCAGTTGTAAGTGGATTTTTATACCTATCAGATGCTTAAATGTCAAAATCTTTTTAATAAAGGTAGATCACAACTTTTTAATTTATTTTTCTCAGACATGAAACGGAGTAAAACTGAAGCCCCACATCTTGAAAACTGGTGCTCCTGATTATCGTGTCTTATTAGTTATGTAAATGCCCCGTGTCTGGGGCCATGGGTATATATCTTCAGTGCAGCTTCATGAACTGAGCTGGAGTAGTAACAAGGGAGAGACAGCAATGACTGTAAAGATGAAAAAGTCAATGTTTACATAATAAGAGCAAAAGTGTTTAAGTCTACTGCAATAAATAATCTTCAATAAAACACATTTAAAAAAAATCCAACAGGAATCAACATACAAGCAGCCCCAAAAGTATCCTTTAGTCACTATTCCCATAGCTAATCCCAGCAAAGCCCTTAGTAACCTGCCTAGTGTAAGCAGCTCAGTTACTGCATCATCTACAGCTTGGCAAAGACCACAGTAACTCCCCCTTCAGTACTCCACTCTGTTTCCGCACTGCCATAGAACACCTTTACATAGAGTTCCTTCCATATGTTATCTCTGATCTCCCCTGCTCCCAGACCCATCACTTAGCACACTCAACTAATGCTGACTTCAGCAACTCTCCACTTTAGTGTACTTTGTTTGCTCTCCATACACTACTCAGCAGACATGCCGCCCCAGACTCCAGACTTCTTTCTTTCGCTCTGCCATATTTTTCTTCTTCCTTCTGTTTTCTTTTTTCTCAAACATTTTCTTCTCTTGTTTCCTTCTGCTTCTCACACCTTTCCCTTTTTATACTGTGCTTAACTCCAATTACTGCAGCTAGGGCAAGGCAATTACCAAGGTCCCACAAAAAGAATGATCTAATTTCATGTCTGCATATCCAGTCAACCACTCTGCCAATGATTAAGACACCAGGAAAGGATGTTAAATTTTTTAAAACCATTCTTAAACTATTATAAAAACAGAAATGACTCTGTGAAACTGTAAGGCAAAGTGGGCATTACCCATTCTGATAGGCTTTAGTGGAACACCAGGCCTGTTAAGACAACAGATTTATCAGGAATGCAGACATCCAGTTTCACCTTCGCCCAGTGTTCATTCCAAAGTAAGTAACTGAACTCTTTGTACCACTACCAGCCAGTATTTCATCTGATAATAAAGATGTAACTCAGAGTTGCACTAACATCTTTGTAGAAATTTCTCTGCAGACCACTTCTGACCACCCACAAACAAAAATATAATGGAACAATATAAAGTAACAACTGCAATGGAAAAAATAACACACTTATGATACAGCAATGACTGTGTAACTGGAAGTGACTTTAATCCAATTACGAGTAGTCACACATTCCAAAAAACTAGCTACAGTTATAATTCTGAGTGAACTTTCAGGGGAATACTCCTGGGCACTGTCTTTGGGTTTCCCTCAGAAGCCCTGCGTCTACACTCTACAAAATGACTGAAAATCTCTGAAACCAGAAAGTTAATGAGCAGATACCTATTTGGGGAGCTGAAAACTAACAATCTCTTCTCTTTGTGGACCTGAAATCTGAGCTCCAGTCTGCCAAGCAGCTATTACTTCAAGAACTGAACTTTGGCATTGAAACACTCGTGCCACAAAGGGTAATGTTTCTCTCATAAACTTGCATACAACACAGGAAAGAGCCTAACTGAGGAAAGCTCAAAATACCATGGACAGAGAGAAAAAGAATTCACTCCAATGCAAGAATCCTCCACTTGAAAACAGAACTACAAAAACAGCAACAACTTTACACAACATCGGACATCACCTTGGTAATGTAAAACTATTAATCTGCACCACGATAAATTATAACTCTAAATAATCTTTAAACAGCCAGCCTCTCATAGATCATTTACAATTACGAAAAGTTTCTGTACAGAAACAAAGTAACAGAACTAGTGAAAGAGTTGTGTAGCATATATTGCTAGAAATTAAAAGTAAAATAGAAAACAAACTGGTCTCATCCATTACGGGAGATGGACGTCTGAAGCGATGCTCCGTTAGCGCCAGCTTTATTTTCTCTCTTATTTCTTATTATCCCAAGGTATCCTGAATTTACCCAACCGAGGAGTTTCTACTTCAGTACAAAAACATGAGTAACAAGAAAGGGGGTCAAAAAGAAACGGAAAGGAAACTTAAAGCTACACCCAAGTCTAGACAGAAATCAAGCCCAAGTGCAAAGTACGACCTTTCAGAGACTGACCTGGAGCAGGCAAGCGAAAGCACAGGCTTCTCAGGACCCCACTCCATTGCATCATTTCCAGTTGAGAGCAAAAATGGGAGCGAAGGTGCAAGTGATGCAGGTCACAATAACTCACCGATTCCAGAAGATCACTTGAAACTAGCTTTACGAAAGCCGAAACAATTTGTCCAAACTGAAGGAAATGATCTCAACATTGGTGAGCTTAAGAAAGACATTCAGAAAAACATGAAGAAAGAAATAAATGGCTTGCTCAAGACAAACGAGAAGCAGCTAAACGAGACAAACGAAAAGCTGCGGCTAGAGCTGTGGCAGAATAATAAAGACTTGGAAAAATGTATATATAATTGTTCTGATGCAACCTTTAAAGATATGCTGGGAAAAATTGAAGAACACATTCAGGAAATTGCGTCTAAACTGAGAGAACTTGCCAATCAGCTGGAATACGTTAAGCAGACATTCACGACTCGAATTGAAACAGCGGAACATTCGGCATCTACCGCCCATGGAAAAGCTACAGCTGTGAATTCCGAATTCAAAAAACTCAGAGACAGACTTGCAACTCTGGAAGATGGATGCAGAAGGAATTATATTAAAATCAAAGGTCTACCTGAGAATCGTGAAAGTCCAAACCCAGTGAAATTCGTAGCTGAACTATTCTCAAACATAATTGGAGAGAACTTCAAATCAGATACCAAGATAGCAGCAGCTTATCACATACGTGGATCAAATACCTCTAAACCTAGGATCCTAATTGTCCGCTTCGAGAGATTACAATTTAAGCTTAATGTAATGGCACTTCTCAGACAGAATCAAAAGATTATATTTGAAAATAACCACATTCGTATTTTCCCTGATTTCTCACACTCAACAGCTGCTAAACGTTATTTACACTTATTTATGCGTTATTTACGCTTTTTACAACATTAAACAGAGGTTACGAAAAGCCGGTATCAGATACAGCCTCTTGTATCCTGCCAAACTGAAAGTGGATATTCAAAACAAATATTACATCTTCTCCAGCAAGGAGGAAGCAGAAAAGGAATTATGAAAGCTGATCCCGATACTTTTTTGAAATATGATAATGAGTCGCATCCTGTCATGGCATGGCATGAAGATATTACCTGCTGTCTGATCTGCTTGCAACAATACGGGTACCATAATTATACATCCTTTTCTCTTCTTGGACACTTTTTGCTTATGTTTTAATTACAATTATAGGCGTATGTGTGGAAGAAATTAAAGAAGGTTTTTTATCCTGTATCCTTTTTTTTTTACTATTATAAAGGAGACTGTTTAACATCATACCCTTGGTTTATTGTTATTGTTATTATTGCATTAGGGTTTACTATGTTTATCCAGGACCACTTTTTAATACCATTCTCTGGGTTTACTTAAACGCTAAAACAGTATTTTTACAGGAGACACTCTTACTAAGCAAGGATCAGTTCGGCTGCAAAAAGACTGGACTGGCCGAATGTTCCATTCCAACTTTACAAAGAAAACTAGAGGTGTGGCAGTTCTCATACATAGAACAGTCTCATTTGTGGTATCAGATGTAGTATTGGATCCTAAAAGGAGATATGTGATTGTCATGGGCAATTTATTTAACTGTAATGTGATTTTGATAAATGTTTATGCACCCAATGTCGATGATAGGGAATTCATGCAAAATGTATTTGCATCTATTCCCAATGTGAACACTCATAAAATTATCATGGCTGTGGACTTTAATTGTGTTTAAAATCCACTCTTAGATAGGTCTCCTGTCATAGGGGGGATGACATCTAACACTGAAAAGACAATTAACTCTTTGAGGCTTGAATATTTTTTCCAAAAATCTTAGTTTCTGAAAAGCACACAATGCAACGGTTTCACACATAAATCAACATAAAACATCTGTTGGTATGTGCTGTAGCTGCTGTTGGCGCATTTTCGGCATCTCTGGAGGAAAAGGCTGCGCAGGGGCATCTCGATGGCCAGCAGGAATGCACAGTGGGCTGGCTGCCTTGGCACAACAGGTGGGTGGCGGTGGCAGTCGCAGTGTGACGCAGTATGGTTTGTACCTCTTGTCATCATATGTGGTGCTCCTCCCAGGCGAACGCAGCTACACAGTTTTTAACTGACCACAACCTATCAGGGGTAAATATTACAAGTGAACATAAAGCTCTTTATCAACAAAATTTCACCATCTGTATGGAAACAATTAAGCAAGACTTGAATAGATAGTAAACCCTTCATCTCACTCTAGCTGGAAGAATTAACGTTGTTAAGATGAATATCCTTCCTAAGCTTCTCTTTTTATTTCAAAACATTACAATATACATCAATAAATAATTTTTTAAGCAATAAGATTCAACCGTAACTTCATTTATTTGGAACTCAAAACTTCCACTTATCCAAAGAGTGACCCTACAAAGACCTAAGGCAGAAGGTGGCATGGCTCTACCTAACTTTCAGTTTTATTACTGGCACCTCTGCATAGGAACCACCTTTTTCAACCCTCGCAAACATATGCAATTTTTAATATCTGGAAAACATTTGGGATTAAATTGCTTAGAGATCTTTATATAGACAACATCTTTGTATCTTATGAACAGTTACATTCCAAATTTAACTTTCCAGCAACACATTTCTTTCACTATCTTCAAATTAGAAACTTTGTTAAACAGAACCTGCCCGATTTTCCTCATCTCGCACCCTCCTCTAAGCTGAAAAAAATATTGCTCAGTTTCGCGGACTCAGACAGCATTTCTGCAAAATATTAAATTATTTTACAATCCCTCCCTTTCAAAGATCCAAGAGGACAGTGGGAAAAGGATCTCTCACTCAACATATCAGAAAAGGAGTGGAAACTAGGAATGCAGAGAATTCACTCACGCTCCATATGTGCAAAGCATACAATTATTCAACTCCACATTATATATCGAGCACATCTGTCCAGCTTAAAACTGTCCAAAATGTTTTCAGAGCAAGATCTAACTTGCGAACGCTGCAATCAAGTCCTAGTCTCACTGGGTTACATGTTTTAGGCCTGCACCAAATTAATATCATTCTGAACAAAAAAATTTAAGTGCCTTTCAGACAGCCTTGGTGTCACAATCCCTCTTAATCCATTAACAGCTGTGTTTGGTGTTCTTCCAGATGGGCTTAAAGTGGAGAAGGACAAACAAACTGTAATTGCCTTCACTACACTATTGGCACGCAGACTTATTTTGCTAAACTGGAAGAATCCTAACTTTCCTCTTTTAAGTCAGTGGGTAACTGATATTTTATACTATCTGAAATTAGAAGAAATCAAATTCTCAGTTAGAGGATCTGTGCAGAACTTTTTCAAAACCTGGCAGGATCTAATCAATAATATTTTAGAATAAGCTCTTAAAGCACTGAGGAAGTAATTCTCTTCCCATTTCTTTTTCTTCTCCATTTATCTTTATCTGCCTATTAAACTCATCAATTTATGTATTTTTATAAGCTTTAAGTTTTACTCCATTGGCCATGCTCTCTTTCTCAGGGGTGGAGGTTGATTTGTTTTCAATTCTATTTTTGTAAAAATTGATCTATTTGTATGGAATGATTACAATAAAATCAATAAAATAAAAAAAAAGAAAATGAACTGAGGTTCAGTTACTGCATCATTTACAGCTTGGCAAAGACCACAGTAACTCCCCATTCAGTACTCCACTCTGTTACCGCATTGCCATAGAACACCTTTACAAAGAGTTGCTTCCATATGTTATCTCTGATCTCCTCTGCTCCCAGATCCATCACTTGGCAGACTCAACTAATGCTGACTTTTTTCTTAACATTTATAACACTTGTTTAAGGTCATATTTTAGAGGTGGTGGAAAATGTCTAGGTCCCAGCCATCACCATTTCAAAAATTGTAACATGAGAACTCAGCCTGTCCATTATTGTCAGGAAACATTTCCAGAAGCTGTTCTTTCTTAAACAGTTCAAGTTATTCTGAATACATTAAAAAAACTAATAACCTTGTTTTGTAAGTCCATAATTTAAACTGGTTCAACCTTCTCCTTCACGCCACAGTGTCACAATTTCTTTACTGAAAAGAAGAAACAGCCAAAGAAAATGTCAAAGTCAAAAAATGCCAACTGCCTCTTGTGGATTGCACTACTTTTTTGGACTAAAGCCTAAACCTTAAAGGTCACATCTCACCCATATAATATGGAATGGCTGTTCAGGAAAAACAAAAGGAAAAACTGAGAAATTTACTTTCTAAAAAATTAAATGAAATTAATCTCTTAAATGTGCATGAGATTAGTATAAGGTAAAATATGCCTTAATGTTTATAGACAAACACAGCACAGTTCATAACAATTTAGAAAATGAACACATGGCATAACATTCAGGTGTGTTCAGGCACTTAGTTAACAGATTTGAAACTTGGGACCATTAAATTTTATCTTACTATATATTTTCTATAATAATGAGCCAAGCAAAATGACACCTTTTGTTGGCTAACCATTGCCTCCTTCAGACAATGGGACCTGAGTTGCCTCGAAAGCTTGCATATTGTAATCTTTTTAGTTAGCCAATAAAAGGTGTCATTTTGCTTGGCTTTTCTCTACATTCATAATGGCTAACACGGTACAACACCCTAGTACTGTAATAGCGAGTAATACTTAAAAGTAACAACAATAACTGAGAACAATTAGGTGCATTAGAAGACTACATTAAATAGATCCTTTTTAACAGTACTTTTTTAAATAAAGAAGCCCAAATAGGCTTATGGTGATTTAATAGCTTTCATAGACAGATTCCAATTCAAGTGATGTAAAACATCATTGACTGATATCCTGTTATAGATGTTGGTTTTGGAGGGTCTATGACTCATTGTAGTCTAAATGTTTATGAACGTAATTTGAAAGAAGTACCTGATGGCGTTAAAATCCCTGTGGCTGCTTTAGACCTTGATGTAGAGCTGGTCTGGAGCTTTGCAAAGAAATTATAGTGGCAGACAAATACTGAGTCATTGTAATGTACAGATAATGCACCCTTGAGGTTGCTTTTACTGTAATGTAAATAATGAATACATATCTGTTTACTCTACATTTACAGAGAAATGGGTACATAATTCCTTTCTTCTTACATTAAGTTCTAAATAAGTGACTTTTTTATTTCTTTTTGTTGTAATGGTTGCCTTACCTCAAGCAGAAGGAGAAGTGAGCTGGTGTACCAGCAGGCTGTGGACACTTGCCACTCTCAGTCTTTGACTATCCAGTACTGGGTATCCATTTTACCATCAGGAGCGGCAATTGGACAAATAAAAGAGGAAAATGTTTAAAATATACAACATGAAATAACTTTTCTCAACGTTACTTTGCAACAGTAAACTAATCCACAGTTGAAGCTGGAAAAAAAGTTTCTGTGTTTTAAAATGGCAGAGTTGGCAAATTTGCTTTCAATATGAGATTTTTAAATTTCAAAAAATGTAAAAAAATCTAAAATATTTTAAAAATGTGTACAGCGCTCTCCATTCAAGATATCTCAACGAATGTTGAACTTTCCAGAGTAATCATCCTTTAGTATAAGTGTGCCTTTTTTTATTTATTTTTTTTTTTTAAATGGGTCTACTGTGAGCCAAACATTGACCGAAAGATGGACATGACAACCAGAGTAGGTGCTTTTTGCATTATTTACAAACATACCTAAAAAGTCAGTAAGTCACTAGCGTAAGGGATTCAAACAGGACTAAAATCCTAAAGATGCTTTGTCATTACCCCAGCTCCCAATGAAAATCTTGTTTGACCAGCACTACAAAAAACAATTCTAAAATAACAAAAAACACAATTTTCATAACTATTTGCTGTTTTACAACACGTATTCTGTTCCCCATTTAATGAGTGGCATTCAAGATGGAACATGGTGGTCATGTGTCGTGAGGTATTTAATCATATTAGGTGTGCCAATTTCTTGCACAATGTGCTTTTCTCATTTTTATTAAAATGCAACTAAGTTTATACATTAGTTATGTTTATACTCTTAAAAGACAATTAAAAAGAGAGTTATAAGTTTTAAGTTATGCCTAATAAAGTTCAATGAAGAGCTACCAAAAATAAATTCCAGGACTGCAAGGTTTGAACTTTGAGGAAAGACTGTGGCAGAAGTGCTATTCCCATTAATAAAAACTAAACTGAAACATGTTGTTAACAAAAAAAATTATTTTGTTGACTAAAATTAAAATAAAAATGAAAAAAATATGTAAACGCTAGAACTAAATGAAAATGAGAAAGAAACATGAAAACAAAATTAATTATTGTAATTTTAATTTTGATTTTCAAGAAAATAGGCTTGTTGAATAATGTACGCACAAATGTGCAGTTGCTGGGATACTATATTTAGTAAACATTTAAAACAGTGCAGTTGTAATATCAGTTTAGAGAAAAGAATTGATTTGTGCGCATGTCCAAGTACCATCACTGCCAGAGTTGGAATCTGTGGATTTCACTTATCATTTCAGTCATCAGTTAGCTTTTTCTTCTTGAATGGAGAGTGAATACTACATTGACAAATGCTGTGGATTTCATTGGCCATAACTATCAGTCATGGATATCTCACTAGTTCTCTGCAACTGACAGCTTTCACCAAACTTCAACAAAAAGGGACTTAAATTAAAACAAGCCACATGTTACTTTGGAATATACAGCTAAGTAGTTTGAAAATTAGAGCTATGGAGGATTTCTCAAGCTCAAATACCCACCCTCATGCTTCACATTTAGTCAATATTTAGAATGGAAAAAAATGTCTTTATACACCAAAAAAGGTAAGAATTTCACCCTAATTTAATTTAACTCTAGATTCAGCCTTATTCCTTGTTTGCCGACAGCCCCATTGTAGTGACAGATTAAGCAGATGAATAGCATGCAAACAATGTTATCAACCATGCCAATGTTAAATATATACATTTAGTTTTAATCAGGTTATTAGTACTTATGTTTCAGCGTGGGCAGTGCAGTGCCACAGAATGAGCTCCTGTCAATAGTAATAGCAAATGATTGGACTATAATATTACTAATATACTGTACTTTGAATGCTGTAGTATTGCAAAAATTTTAACAGGGTATCACAACATGACCCCACATAGCATTTATTTCGGCAAGAGTAATGTACCAAATATGCTCTGAAGTGAAATTAAATCCAGTGATGGATCTGCATGAAACAAAATTTTCTTTATCTAACAGTGCTATAACTTAATAAACAGTTCATCGTAGGTAAAGCGCTGGAACTATCCGAATATTTGCAGACTGCAAACTTTATACGTCATGCAAAAAAAAACTTGAGTAGTTTGCATCTCCAAATGGGGCAAGATTCTGTCTGGGTGTTTACTTTTTAATGCTGCAAAGGACTGGGTGGGATTTTTAAATCTGAACTGAACAGCAAACGAACAGCGATTGAGCACTAGATATCCTCCCATCAACATAAATATATAAATAAAACATACTATTATTATTGCATAGTGTCATGAGTTCAAGTTTGATTGCTAATATGGTCAGAGTCTCTATAGAGTCTGCATGTGCTTGCAACATGCATGTGGACTGATTTGTAAAACTTCAGATATTTTATCTATACTAATAAAAGGCAAAGCCCTCACTGACGGAGTGACTGACTCACTCACTCACTCATTGACTGACTCACTCATCACTAATTCTCCAACTTCCTGTATAGGTAGAAAGCTGAAATTTGGCAGGCTCATTCCTTACAGCTTACTTACAAAAGCTGGACAGGTTTCATTTCGAAATTCTAGGCGTAATGATCATAACTGGAACCTATTTTCGTCCATATACTGCAATAGACTGCAACTCAATGGCCGTGGGAGAAGGAGTTGCGTCTCGCATCATCACGCCTCCCACGTAACTGAGTGCCTGCCATATAAGGTAAATATTCGCAGGTCAAGGACTGTGCTTAGCATATTCATAAGTAAAAATATCTGAATCACAAACTGATGTTAATTATATTTTGTCCATGAATACTTATTAAATAATTCCAAAAAGACTGTCCGGTTCCTGTCATAGCTTTTCCGATGGTTGTGCTGCTTCCAGGCATGTATTTTCGTATTAAAGCATTTAACCCATCACATTTCAGACATCATTTGTTGCCAGGCAGAGAGGCCTTCACAATCCGTTGTGCAGGCACTCTAACACAGAATAAATGTCGAGTAACCTGTTGCTTCAGCCAATCAGATTTTGAGTTAGTGTCAGTAGGGCCCTGTAGCATGCGTACGGCAACGTCACCGTATTCAGACCCATTGATTGGATAGAAGCCAATATGAGGAACTCTACGAGGCCACTGAATGCACCGCAAGCGCTCCGAGCACAAGATCCTCACGCGCACTTTGGCCAACTCCATGGCAGGATATTCTGGACAATATTATTTGCCAGACACAGACCAGATTTCAAGACCACAAAAACCTGATGTTTGTCACGTTCCTCGAGCCCCAGAAGTTTCGGTAATACAAGAAAAATTTCACGCATGCAGCCATCTCCAGTTTAACACAAGAGCCATGGAGCAGTTTTTGATCTGTCTCGGCTAAAAAACAGAACTGACTGTAATGTATGCCATGGATGATTTTGCAGGAAAATCTCACACTGATCTCCTTGACTTCCTTCATCAGAAGAATCTGAATGAGAGCATGGGGCAGCTGTTTCTGTCGAGCGGACATTTTCAGCCCTAAAGCGAATTAAAACTTATGCCAGAAATACGACAGGGAAGGTTCGACTTTCAGCATTAGCTTCGATGGCAATAGAAAGAGACTTTTTTTGATGGAACTGAAGCGCACGGATAATCCGTACGACAGAGTAATTGAACTGTTTTTGTGGAAAGAGAAGAGGATGGTTTTGTTTACAAATAATCCAAATTTTTGGTGAGTAAAATGTTGCGATTTTCGTAAATAATATTGCAAGTTTATGAGTTATTATTGATGTTTTTTATGTGTGTTGTGGCTATGGCTGCAGGAGAAAGGAACTTGCTCACACCTGGTTTGTCTATTCAATAAAGGCATTTATTGTGGCTACAGGAGTTATCTTATATATATATATCTATACTAATAAAAGGCAAAGCCCTCACTGACTCACTGACTGACTCACTCACTCACTGACTCACTTATCACTAATTCTCCAACTTCCCGTGTAGGTAGAAGGCTGAAATTTGGCAGGCTCATTCCTTACAGCTTACTTACACCAGTTGGGCAGATTTCATTTCGAAATTCTACGCGTAATGGTCATAACTGGAAGCCATTTTTCTGCATACGCTGTAATGGAGTTCAGCTGGAAAGCCGTGGGGGCGGAGTTTCTTGTGACATCATCACGCCTCCCACGTAATCACATGAACTGACTGTCCACGAACTACGTAGAAAACCAGGAAGAGCTCCAAAACTCGCTGAAGAAAACATGCAGTATATAATTGAGAAGGCAGCGAAACAATAAGAAGCGAGCGAGTGACATATACACTGAATCCTCCAGGCACTACTTACAAAAGGTTACATTGACAATCGCACAGCTGGGAAGCTTCGATGCATGTGCTCCATAACGCATTAAAAAAAGGTTACATTGACAATCGCACAGATGAGAAGCTTCGATGCATGTGCTCCATAACGCATTAAAAAAAATAATGCGCATGATTACATTGATCAACGCTTCCCAAAACCTGACAGTCATAACTGGAACCTTCTTTCCTATACTGTATACGGCCATAGCGGGCAGGTCGCTCGCTGTGGGAGGCGTGGCGGCTGAAGGAATGTGCTTAGCATATTCATAAGTAAGGCTGCTGCGCAACTCAGCACGCCTCCCATGTAATTGACTGCCTGCCCATATACGGCCATTCTTCCCTCAGGTGTCTTGAGTCGTTTCCTTGCTTTGCGAAGGAAGCAGCTTTCTCACAGCTTCTGCACTGTGTTATAAATGAACGATATATAACAAAGTCCTTTTTCATTGCTTCGCCAACGAGGCAGCCTTTTTATTTAATCCACGGGTTCTTCGCTGTTTCATTGTTCATTTATTTCGATTTTTATAGTTATTGTGTGGGTTTCATTTTATCCACAGGTTCTCTTCTGTGTTCACCGCGGTGTCTTCAGTCGTTTCCGTGGTTCGCCAAGGAAGCATCTTTCTCACACCTTCTGCACTGTTTTATAAACGAACGACATATAAGAAAGTCCTTTTTCCTTGCTTCACCAATGAAGCAACCTTTTTATTTAATTGACGAGTTCTCCGCTGTTTCATTGTTCATTTATTACGATTTTTATACTTATTGTGTAGGTTTTATTTAATTGACGGGTTCTCTTCTATTTTATTGTTCATTTGTTATGATTCTTACAGTTATTGTGTAGCTATTTTTGACTTACTTTTCTGTTCAAATACCCATTTCCTTTATTTAATCCGCGGACTCTCCGCTATTTTTTTGTTCCTTTATTACGATTACAGTTATTTATTGCTTCTCTTCTTTGGCTGCCTGCCTGCCCATATAAGCCACTCCGCTGTTTTTTTGTCAAGCAGTCTTTACATAGCTTCTCCGCTATTTTATAAAGAAACGCCATATAAGGCCGTCGTTTTTCCTTGCTTCGCCAACTAAGCAGCCATTGGATGGACCAAAACATAATGTCCCAGTGGTGTTCTATTGGATTTAGGTCAGGAAAGTGTGGTGGCCAGTCAATGGTATCAATTCCTTCATCCTCCAGGAACTGCCTGCATACTCTCACCACATGAGGCCAGGAATTGTCGTGCACCAGGAGCCACTGTACCAGCATAGGGTCTGACAATGGGTCCAAGGATTTCATCCTGATACCTAATGGCAGCCAAGGTGCCTTTGTCAAGCCTGTAGCGGTCTGTGTGACCCTCCATGGATATGCCTCCCCAGACAATCATTAACACTAGAATTACCAGAGCCTACGAAAAAACTCGTAATTCCGTCCCACCTTAAACTGCTTCTTAAATCCCTTCACACCTCTCCTCCAGCGCCCTTTGTCTTCTAAATGTGCTGATAAAGAGAAGCCGGCTATTCCATCCCCCCACCAATTTAGAACGTGCACGAACTTCTCTCAACTCATGCCTTGATTGAGTATCTGGGAGTGAAGTGGAGTTTTAGAGCGGAAATAATAGATCGTTGTTTGGAACACACGCATTTCATGTCTGTTCCGTTTCTACAGTAATCTGTGTCAACACATTGTTAAAACAGAAACTTTTTTATATTCTAGTAGTAGATGACAAAATGTAGGCATAAACTATATAATGTATGAAGCCTGAAGTCCAAATAGCAAAGAAACATTTTCACAAGAATAACACAATTGCACTTTTATTCAAACATATAACTGCAGAAACAAAAAGCCGCCTTAACATGAGACATTGACAGCAGTTTACTGTAATTGACTCCGTGGCTCAATAGACTCAGCCCCCGCTTGGGAATCAGGGGTCGTGGGTTCGATCCTGCGCCCCTCCGTTTTGAGAAGTAAACTGCTCTTGTCTTACTTTTTACAATAAAAGCATACATTTGATTTCAGTCTGTAACAGCCAGTGCAGTTTATGATCCTTGTAAAGGTTAGCTTTTTTTTATTCACTTTTCACTCTCTCAGTCGCGTTCAGAATCAATCCATACAACCCCATCTGACACGGCTGTTTTCACTAAACCCCCCCCCGGTTCTGACACACAAACGCTGGCGAAGCTGCCTTCTTCGTATCTCACCGTCACTTGCTTTTCGTCTTATTGAGTGTTCCTGCCAGTCCCCAAATGTTGCTGTATGCTTTTTCTTTTGTACTACAGGACATGCAGAGGAAAGAATGGTAAAGACCAGTAACGGCGCTATATGCAATCATCAGACACTCCCCATCTGCCCGTGTCGTTCAAGCACAGGAACATATATTAGTGTAAAGTATAACAAAAGTGCACTTTTATTCAAGTGCACTTTTTCCATCGCCTTTTCCTGTAAGAAGCAATGTACACACTTCTCTCTATGCTGTGGTTTCTATTACACACCTGAAAGAAAGAGACAATATATGTGAAAATATAATCGCACTAATGCAATATTATTTGAAAACGAACAGCGTCAGATCGGGTGTGAATTTATGCAAGAACTGGAAATTCTCTGATGCGGGACCTTCCCCCAGGGAAGAAAGTACTGTGTCAGGTGCTCATTCAGTGTAATAGAAACCATAAGCACAGAGAGGTGTGTACACGGCAAGTACACGTGTCGTAAATGTAGGAAGGACGGTCCTTGGGTGTGTGGGAACTGTTAATATTTGAATGTGATGATTTCATATAGCACGGAATGAAAATCTGCACTTCTTAGCATTGCACCATGCAAGGTGTCGTATCAATCGCCTACTGTAACTTGCTTTCTTTTTTCTTCGGTTATACAGGTAGTTTTGAATAAAAGTGCACTTGTTTTGTTTGAGAAATGAAGTGTCTGCGTGCACTTTTCGTGGCATTACACGTGTATTTTTTGAGCATGCCAGTTTGAGCAGTATAAAAGTATTGAAAAGTATAACAAAACAACGGGCAGATGGGGAGTGTCTGATGATTGCATATAGCGCCAACTTACTGCTCTTTACTATTCTCTCCTCTGCGTGCCCTCGAGTACAAAAGAAACAGAATACAGACGCGCTATAGCTCTGCGTTGTACCACGATGCATACTAACGCCCCCACCCAGTTCTGACACACAGGCGCTGGCGAAGCTGCCTTCTTCGTATCTCACCGTCACTTGATTTTCTTTTTATTCAGTTTTATTGAGTGTTCCTGCCAGTCCCGCATGTTGCTGTATGCTGGATAGAGAGAAGTGTGTACACTGCTTCTTACAGGAAAAGGCGATGGAAAAGTGCACTTGAATAAAAGTGCACTTTTGTTATACTTTTACACTAATATATGTTCCTGTGCTTGAACGACACGGGCAGATGGGGAGTGTCTGATGATTGCATATAGCGCCGAAGTTACTGGTCTTTACCATTCTTTCTTCTGCATGTCCTGGGGTGCAAAAGAAAAAGCATACAGCAACATTTGGGGACTGGCAGGAACACTCAATAAGACGAAAAGCAAGTGACGGTGAGATACGAAGAAGGCAGCTTCGCCAGCGTTGTGTGTCAGAACCGGGTTAGTGAAAACAGCCGTGTCAGATGGGGTTGTATGGATTGATTCTGAACGCGACTGAGAGAGTGAAAAGTGAATAAAAAAAAAGCTAACCTTTACAAGGATCATAAACTGCACCGGCTGTTACAGACTGAAATCAAATGTATGCTTTTATTGTAAAACAGTAAGACAAGAGCAGTTTACTTCTCAAAACGGAGGGGCGCAGAATCGAACCCACGACCCTTGATTCCCAAGCGGGGGCTGAGTCTATTGAGCCACGGAGTCAGTTACAGTAAACTGGTGTTAATGTCGCATGTTAAGGCGGCTTTTTGTTTCTGCAGTTATATGTTTGAATAAAAGTGCAATTGTGTTATTCTTGTGAAAATGTTTCTTTGCTATTTGGACTTCAGGCTTCATACATTATATAGTTTATGCCTACATTTTGTCATCTACTACTAGAATATAAAAAAGTTTCTGTTTTAACAATGTGTTGACACAGATTACTGTAGAAACGGAACAGACATGAAATGCGTGTGTTCCAAACAACGATCTATTATTTTCGCTCTAAAACTCCACTTCACTCCCAGATACTCAATCAAGGCATGAGCTGAGAGAAGTTCGTGCACGTTCTAAATTGGTGGGGGGATGGAATAGCCGGCTTCTCTTTATCAGCACATTTAGAAGACAAAGGGCGCTGGCGGAGAGGTGTGAAGGGATTTAAGAAGCAGTTTAAGGTGGGACGGAATTACGAGTTTTTTCGTAGGCTCTGGTAATTCTAGTGTTAACCCACCACCAAACTGCTCATGCTAAATGATGTTACAGGCAGCATAATGTTCTCCATGGCTTCTCCAGACCCTTTCACTTCTGTCACGTGCTCAGGGTGAACCTGCTCTCATCTGTAAAAAGCACAGGGCACCAGTGGTGCATCTGCCAATTCTGGTATTCTATGGCGAATGCCAATAGAGCTGCATGCTGCTGGGCAGTGAGCTCAGGGCCCATTAGAGGACATGGGGCCCTTGGGTCACCCTCATCAAGTCTTTCTGGTTGTTTGGTCAGAGACATTCACACCAGTGGCCTGCTGGAGGTCATTTTGTAGGGCTCTGGCAGTGCTCATCCTGTTCCTCCTTGCCCAAAGGAGCAGATACTGGTCCTGCTGATGGGTTATGGACCTTCTATGGCCCTCTTCAGCTTTCCTAGAGTAACTGCTTGTCTCCTAGAATCTCCTCCATGCCCTTGAGACTGTGCAGGGAGACACAGCAAACCTTCTGGCAATGACACGTATTGATAGATAGATATGTGCCATCCTGGAGAAGTTGGACTACCTGTGCAACCTCTGTAGGGTCCAGGTATTGCCTCATGCTACCAGTAGTGACACTGACTGTAGCCAAATGCAAAACTAGTGAAGAAAAAGTCAGAAAAGATGAGGAGGGAAAAATGTCAGTGGCCTCCACCTGTTAAACCATTCCTGTTTTGGGGTCATCTCATTGTTGCCCTCTAGTGCATCTGTTGTTAATTTCATTAACACCACAGCAGCTGAAACTGATTAATAACCCCCTCTGCTACTTAATTGACCAGATTAATATCCCATAAGTTTCATTGACTTAATGCTATACTCTGATTAAAAAGTGTTCCTTTAATTCTTTTGAGCAGTATATATATGTATATATATATATATATGTATATATGTATATATGTATATATGTATATATATGTATATATATTCACACACATACATATATACACATACATATCTTCATATCTATATACATATATACATATCTATATATATATATATGTACTGTTGAGGATGCCAGGGGCCACGACCCGGCCGGGACGACTTGGAGGACCGGAAGTGGGCGTGTGCCCATCTGGGATCACGTGGGGGCCGCCTTCCTGGTTGCTTTGGGGGCCACCGGCAGGAGGCGCCCCAATGCCTTGGGGACCCTGGACCTCAGCACTTCTGCCACACCAGGAAGTGCTGGGGGGAAGAGAAACAGGGACACCCGGCCAGGACTTTGGGGGTTTGTGGTGCACTTATTATTGTACATATTGTAAATAAACGTGTTTGTGGGTGACATGAACGTATCTGCCTGTCTGTGTCCGGGTCAACTTCCACAATGGCGCCCAACGTGGGGCGATCCGTCTGGTGCAAGACGGGGACCCCCAAACAAATATTTTGTGGACGGCCCGGCGCAGCAGGTACGCCCACACACGTGCCGCAGGTGCGGCGTGCCCACTACCCCGGGACAAGGAGACGCCCAGCAGACGGCTTCCGGTTCGCGGAGGAATGGTGCTCACCTGGTGCGGGAGAGAGACCACGGCCAGGGCAGGAGTGCAGCTGGCTCCGATGAGATTGTGGGTGACATGAACGTATCTGCCTGTCTGTGTCCGGGTCAACTTCCACAATGGCGCCCAACGTGGGGCGATCCGTCTGGTGCAAGACGGGACCCCAAACAAATATTTTGTGGACGGCCCGGCGCAGCAGGTACGCCCACACACGTGCCGCAGGTGCGGCGTGCCCACTACCCCGGGACAAGGAGACGCCCAGCAGACGGCTTCCGGTTCGCGGAGGAATGGTGCTCACCTGGTGCGGGAGAGAGACCACGGCCAGGGCAGGAGTGCAGCTGGCTCCGATGAGCACAGCGAAGCCATGCCTGGGACGTTTCCTCGGGCAGATGGGATCCGGGAGGTAAGTTCCCTGCTTGTCGGCAACCGGCCCTGTGGGGCCGTGTGTGTTTTCTACTTACAGAGCAGGGGCTTCCCGGATCCGCATCAGTAGCGGGGGCATGTCGGTTTGCGGGGCTCCAACGGCACGGCAGCAGCTAGGAGAGCTGCGGAAAGGGAGCCGCTGCCGCTCGTAAAAACCCAAACAGGCCACCGCACCAGGAAGAGAAGAGCAAAGATGGCCGCGGACCGGAAGTCCCACCCGCTGGCAGGCACGGGATTGGCCGGTGTGTCTTGTGTGCCCGCCAATGAATGTATAGAGGCGGGACCAAGGAATGCCAATCCCGTGATGAAGAAGGACCCGATAGGGCTGGAGGAAGGGCCCCACAGGGGGTGGCCAGCGGATCTGCCTGACGGAAAGGTAGGGCAGCCGTCAGATAACCCTTTGTGCTTTCCGCCGGCTCTGCGTGAGCTGGAGGAATGCCTGCAGCCCGCAGAGTCGCTTTTGCAGGTAATACGCATCATCCGTAAAGGATTAATGGAGCTGGAGGTGAAGGCGATCACGTCTGTGAAGTCGCCGCGACAGTGGGCAGATTGGCGCGGCGCTGGAGACTTCAGCCGGGTGAACGTGGCGGGGAAGGTAAGTGAAGCCGTCCTCATAAAGAATAAAGGAGGGTCTGCTGAAAACGGCTGTGATCGTAATGATCAGCAACAAGTAAGCAGTCCTCCGACAGTGGACGCGGCGCAGGGGACTGTGCGCGCAATGAGGGGAGAGACAGCGAGAGGGCTGGCAGGACACGGGCTGTTGAGTGCCCCAGGTCCTAGCGCCCTCCGCCCCGAGTCGGCGGCAGTCTCGCTCAGCTCTACAGGGACGCAGACGGGAAGTAGTCTCTTTCTTTGTAATAAGGAGACTCAGACCGTCAGGGCGTCCCAGAGTGAGAGGAGGAATCAAGGGAAGGATGCCGGTTCCTCCGATAGGTTGGGACTCCTATCGGGTCCTTCTTCTCGGAGGAAGTGCTGGGGGGAAGAGAAGCAGGGACACCCGGAGAGCTTCCGGGAGAACAACCAGCACTTCCGCCACGCTGGGGCGTGTCAACGGGAGATTGCCGGGGAGCACCTGGAGCTCATCCAGGTGCGGATAAAAGGGGTCGCCTCCCTTCATTCAGCGCGAGAGTCAGGAGCAGAGAGGACTGAGCTGGAGAAGGCTAGGAGGCGGCCTGAAGAAATGAAGGCATTGTGTGGCCAGGACTTTGAGGACTTTGGGGGTTTGTGGTGCACTTATTATTGTACATATTGTAAATAAACGTGTTTGTCGGTGACATGAACATGTCTGCCTGTCTGTGTCCGAGTCAACTTCCACAGTACATATACACACATATATATATGCCTATCTACATCATATATACACACACATACATACATACACACACACACACAAACTATATATGTGTGTGTGTGTATATATATATATATATACACAATGTAGATGTGTGTGTGTGTATATATACAATGTAGATGTGTGTGTGTGTATATATATATACAGTATACAGTGGTGTGAAAAACTATTTGCCCCCTTCCTGATTTCTTATTCTTTTGCATGTTTGTCACACAAAATGTTTCTGATCATCAAACACATTTAACCATTAGTCAAATATAACACAAGTAAACACAAAATGCAGTTTTTAAATGGCAGTTTTTATTATTTAGGGAGAAAAAAAATCCAAACCTACATGGCCCTGTGTGAAAAAGTAATTGCCCCCGAACCTAATAACTGGTTGGGCCACCCTTAGCAGCAATAACTGCAATCAAGCGTTTGTGATAACTTGCAATGAGTCTTTTACAGCGCTCTGGAGGAATTTTGGCCCACTTATCTTTGCAGAATTGTTGTAATTCAGCTTTATTTGAGGGTTTTCTAGCATGAACCGCCTTTTTAAGGTCATGCCATAGCATCTCAATTGGATTCAGGTCAGGACTTTGACTAGGCCACTCCAAAGTCTTCATTTTGTTTTTCTTCAGCCATTCAGAGGTGGATTTGCTGGTGTATTTTGGGTCATTGTCCTGTTGCAGCACCCAAGATCGCTTCAGCTTGAGTTGACGAACAGATGGCCGGACATTCTCCTTCAGGATTTTTTGGTAGACAGTAGAATTCATGGTCCCATCTATCACAGCAAGCCTTCCAGGTCCTGAAGCAGCAAAACAACCCCAGACCATCACACTACCACCACCATATTTTACTGTTGGTATCATTCTGAAATGCTGTGTTCCTTTTACGCCAGATGTAACGGGACATTTGCCTTCCAAAAAGTTCAACTTTTGTCTCATCAGTCCACAAGGTATTTTCCCAAAAGTCTTGGCAATCATTGAGATGTTTCTTAGCAAAATTGAGACGAGCCCTAATGTTCTTTATGCTTAACAGTGGTTTGCGTCTTGAAAATCTGCCATGCAGGCCGTTTTTGCCCAGTCTCTTTTTTATGGTGGAGTCGTGCACACTGACCTTAATTGAGGCAAGTGAGGCCTGCAGTTCTTTAGACGTTGTCCTGGGTCTTTTGTGACCTCTCAGATGAGTCGTCTCTTCGCTCTTGGGGTAATTTTGGTTGGCCGGCCACTCCTGGGAAGGTTCACCACTGTTCCATGTTTTTGCCATTTGTGGATAAAGGCTCTAACTGTGGTTCGTTGGAGTCCCAAAGCTTTAGAAATGGCTTTATAACCTTTACCAGACTGATAGATCTCAATTACTTCTGTTCTCATTTGTTCTTGAATTTCTTTGGATCTTGGCATGATGTCTAGCTTTTGAGGTGCTTTTGGTCTACTTCTCTGTGTCAGGCAGCTCCTATTTAAGTGATTACTTGATTGAAACAGGTGTGGCAGTAATCAGGCCTGGGGGTGGCTACGGAAATTGAACTCAGGTGTGATACACCACAGTTAGGTTATTTTTTAACAAGAGGGCAATTAGTTTTTCACACAGGTGTAGGTTTGGATTTTTTTTCTCCCTAAATAATAAAAACCATCATTTAAAAACTGCATTTTGTGTTTACTTGTGTTATATTTGACTAATGGTTAAATGTGTTTGATGATCAGAAACATTTTGTGTGACAAACATGCAAAAGAATAAGAAATCAGAAAGGGGGCAAATAGTTTTTCACACCACTGGATATATATGTATATATATATGTGTAGCAAAATACTTGCGCTTCACAGTGGAGAAGTAGTGTGTTAAAGAAGTAATGAAAAAGAAAAGGAAACATTTTAATAATAATGTTGTTTAATAATAATGATGATTGACATTGTCATGAGTGTTGCTGTCATACATATACATACATATATATATAAACACACACATAAACATATATATGCATATACACACATATATACAGTATATATACATATACATCTACATATATATACATATATATGTGCACAAAACCACGCCTTTATCAAGGCTTCTGTCGGGTAGTCTTTTGAAATGAAATTTTCCTCCAATCAGTCGTAGCAACGCGCTTTTTTCCCCGACTGTTACATTTTGGTAGCTCTGATGTGTGCATCAATGTAATCAGTGTACCACGAAATCATTCACTGACAGAAGTTTCACTTTGCTTGGAATGGAAAGTATGATTAAATGCGTTATTTTTTAACGTGTTATGGAGCACATGCATCGAAGCTTCTCAGCTGTGCTTGTGCTAAGAAAAGGAAACATTTTAAAAATAACGTAACACAATTGTCAATGTAACCTTTTGTAAGTAGTGCCTGGAGGATTCAGAGTGTGGAGAAACTGCAGAGACAGCGTGTGTATTAACTTGTGGATTTTTCTGTGAGTATTTGGTGGCAGCGTCAAAAAGTTAGTTCCGCAAGATTGCGTTAACTGCGGAGCTCAGTTCACAGCGAAATGAGGTGAATGGGAGGGGAGATGATGACGTGACTCTCCCACCCGCCTTAACTGTCAATCCCTCCACAAAGACAGTCTCTCGGAATTTGCATAAGCACAGCCCTTCAACAGTAATTTTAACTTAGTTACAAAGTGATCAAAACTCTAGTTTATATTCTGCGTCCTCTCATTAAACTTGTATCCCGCATTAGCCGTGGGCATGACAAACGCCAGCAGCAGCCTGTCTATGAACTTAATTTAAACTTTAAGTTTACACCTTGCTTTGTTTCCGAAGTAGCTGCACTCATGAATATGGTTCTATATGTGACTCGCTCGCTTCTTATTGTTTCGCTGCCTTCTCAATTGTATAATGCATGTTTTCTTCAGCACTATTTGGAGCTCTTCCTTGTTTTCTACGTATTGCGTTGACAGTAAGTTCACGTGATTACGTGGGAGGCATGATGATGTCACATGAAACTCCGCCCCCTACGGCCATCGAGCTCAACTCCATTACATTATATGGAGAAAAATAGGTTCCAGTTATGACCATTATGTGTAGAATTTCAAAATGAAACCTGCCCAATTTTTGTAAGTAAGCTGTAAGGAATGAGCCTGCCAAATTTCAGCCTTCCACCCACACATGGAAGTTGGAGAATTAGTGATGAGTCAGTGAGTCAGTGAGTCAGTGAGTGAGTAAGTGAGGGCTTGGCTTTTATTAGTATAGATATATTTATATGTGCATGTGTATATATATATGTATGTGTATATGTATATACAGGTGCCGGTCATAAAATTAGAATATCATGACAAAGTTGATTTATTTCAGTAATTCCATTCAAAAAGTGAAACTTGTATATTAGATTCATTCATTACACATAGCCTGATGTATTTCAAATGTTTATTTCTTTTAATTTTGATGATAATAACTGACAACTAATGAAAGTCCCAAATTCAGTATCTCGGAAAATTAGAATATTGTGAAAAGGTTCAATATTGAACAAAACAGTATACTTCTCTGCTGAATATCCAAACTAATATTCATTAGTATAACCCCTAAAATAAAGTAGATACTGTTCACAGATTTGTTTTTACCTGAGTGCTGCAGGTGGGTTGTAGTTATGGAAGCTGATTTATTAACCTGCAAAATTCTTTCAGTCTTTAGAAATAAATATTTTGGGCCTCTCAAAGTATATGTAAGCTTTGTTTAAAATGCAATGATTTACTTATAATTTAAGAGTTATATTATATAAAACATTACCTTGTTCAACGATAATTGTAAAATGCATTATTTGTACTATATAAAATAGTTACATTTAATGGTACTGATGAATTTTAACTGTAAACTAGTTAGGTGGCATTTCAAATTACTTTACTGATTTAATGCCTTCACACCACTCATTCGTATGAATTCATTCTTGTGATTCCGTTTATTAATCGACAGGATTTGAGGCTGACTTATATGGGAAGTCCTTGGGTCCCCAACGCGCATCACTATAATAATTTGTACATTATTTTGTATATTACATGAGATCTGTCCTCTGGTAATGATTTAGTTCGAAATCAAATAAATCAGTAAAGAACACATGCTCAGTGCTGTCAAAAAAGTGAGTGCTAAAGTAAAATTGAAAGCAAACTATTGCTAGAAATTAGAATACATATTCAGTTTAAGATAATTCCAATAATGAATTTACTAAACAAAATAATTAATAGAGTGTAATATAAATGTATTGTTACTGTATTGTACTTGGATGATCAATGCCAGAATAATTAGTGACAAGTTCTCATTTGCCAATTTTGATATAGTGTGAACTCAAAAGAATAAGTATAGTGAGTAAGTTGAGACTCATGTTTGAGGCAGTTCTTGCACATGTGATTTAATAATCTGCAAGCATCAGCGAAATTAAAGATTCTAACGGCATTATGCTGGGCTTGGATGCGTTTAGCAGTCCTGTTGGGCTACAATGAATCCATTAAGTTATGCTTTCTAATCAATTCATATAACTCAATAAAAGCAGTAATTGAAAAAGAACAAATCTGTCTCAAGTCGCCCATTAGGCGAAGTAGTGGCTCTGAGGCTAGGGATCTGCACTGGCAATTGGAAGGTTGCCGGTTTGAATCCCATCTGGCTCTGTTGGGCCCTTGAGCAAGGCCCTTAACCTGCAATTGCTGAGCACTTTGAGTAGTGAGAAAAGCACTATATAAATGCAAAGAATTATTATTATCACTACAGTTAGCTGAATTGATTTTACTGATACGACCACATAATTTTTTTTATACTTCTGACAGTTTTTTTATGGTTAAATGATTGACAGATCAGTCACTTAACCTTCAAATTATGGGCATATTTTTTACAGTGCAGTTCAGCAGGATATCAGTAGTGACATATAGAAAATAAGGGAAGGTACCACCTAATTGATATGTCAATAATCTATTTTGGGGGGTGATTTGTATCAACATAATTTGGTTAAGGCATGAAACAGTCGTAGATGCAGCATTAGCCTGTTGGTGGACTGTCTACACATACAAGGACAGTAAGTAAATTTCTTTTGAAAATGAAAAGTAGTTTACAAACAAGAAGCTTCTTCAGGATCAAATTGGACTTTTGACCAAAAAATGAGAGGGGGAGGCAGACAAAAAAATATATTCATTATGCATATTATAAGCATACGAGCAGTTCACTTGACATGTGACGTATACAATACAATTAATTCAAGATGTTCTCATGGACATTTTTGAAAGGTTTGCTGCTGTTCAGTGTTGGTCACCATAGGCTCCCATTCTATCAGAAAAGTTATGCCCATTGCCAACAAATAGACATGGTGAAAGTAACAAATGAAAACTATTATTTTTGAGTTTGGGTTATGCAAAGCTCATTTACTATAAAAGCCATGACATTTAAAAAGAGCAGAATTTAAAAAAAGGAGAGAGAAAACCATAACCAGCCACAATAAGGCTTTGAAGAATCTGATGTTGACAATGGTCTTTTCCTGACTCTGCAGGAAAACAGGAGAACTGATTTTGTGTGCAAACCAGGAGAAGTGGGCAAAAAGCAAGAGAAAAATAAATTAAAATAAACCATAGTGACCACAACCCAGACAAGAGGCAAAATCATGTCAATTAACAGGCAATATGTTGAAACCAGGCAATACAAGAAGAGAAAACACACAAATGATCAGAATGAAACTAAGGATTTTATCCACAGATTGGATAAGGTTCCTAGAGAAAGTCTGACCTTTTATGTTGAATGTAAATTAAGCCAAGGTCACAACCCCAGAGACCCCACCCCTAGAAACAAGGGATATGACCCTGACGGTAAACAATACAGCTTCTCTTAAAAAAAGCTACGAATCATCAGTTTTCATCCTATATCATGACAGGTCTAGTATCAGCTTGAGCTTGCAGAGCGGCTCTTATTTTATCACGACTGTTCACCCAATGAATCAATGGCACAGCTTTGAATGGGGGTCTTCAAACAGGATACATTTAAAAGTGAAGGCTAATAGATGTAATAATGTTAAATACTCATTTAATCAGAGTTCAACATGATCTTAAAATATTAATGTTTTGAATATGCCGCCTACTAATTGAAATTTAAAAGGATAACTCACTTAGTATAGACAGGAAAAAAAAGAAAAACAAATCTAATCAGATGCAGTACTGGCATTGACAAAACTGGTGCCAATGGTAAAACTGAACATGGTCCAGTATCAACTTCAGCTTACAGAAAGCTTTTACTCTGACAACAACTGCATGCTAATTTCCCTGCATCGACCGTGAATTTTATGTGCTCTGCTTAGATTTGTGTGCACTTTTTAATAACAAACCTAGTCTAAGTGGATATGCTGATTTTGGAATTAGCAGGCAAAAATCAATTTGTATATAGCGTATTTGACTGAATGTTTAAGGTAAGGTTTTTCTATTTGCATACAACAGTTCAAATTTAAACTTAACTTTGTCATTTAGATCAGGCATGTCAAACTCACTGCCATTGGTGGGCCGCATGGACTGCCATACGTGCGTCAGTGGGCCACACTGTAACAAATACTATTATACTGTTATTCAAAGTTACTGTAGCTTTCTTTCCAATACTGAAAACTGTAAAAATTTAACACTTAAAGTTTAAAGTTTATAGAAAAGCAATTTATTTTCATACAATCTCCGTACAACAGTGTACAATTAGAGTCTTAGCCTCTTAGCTAGGTCCTTATATTATTATATAATATTCATTGCTTAGGTCTATATAGGAGTCTTACAGTGTGAGATCTATTTCTTTCGTCCTGACACTTGGCATCTCTTGTTAGTAACCAGTTCGTCAATATCAGGCTTGAAATCTTGTGCACCTGCAACTTTTATGAGACATGAAAGGTGCTCGACAATAAGTCTTGAGCGATGTGTGGTTTTGGTAGCTTTCATTAGCGAAAACAATTGCTCACAAAGGTAAGTGCTTCCAAACACAGACAGTACTCTCGATGCCAACTTACGGATTTGCACATACGAGGGTGGCAGGTAAGCATACAAGCCTGGCACACCAACTTCATTGTATTTTGCCTTCAGAATAGAAAATGACTGCAGTTCAATCAATTCCATATGGATATTCTCAGGTGCATTCTCAACGTTGTAAGAATATGGTGACGTAAACAGCGCAAGTCCTGTTCGTGTGAACTGAAATCACGAAAACGCTCACTGAATTCATTGCTCAGTAATTCAAGTTGGAAAACAAATCCTCCAAAAATCTAATTTTACTTTACTAAGTTTGCTTCAAAGTTTATATTGTAAAATAAGTCGATATGCAAAAAGCCCCCTGACCTACACTAATCTTACAAACTCCAAAATCACAAAAATTTGTTAATAAACAACTCACCAACTTCTCGCGTCCACTTCAGATCTTCAGCTGTAGTCTGCTCTAACTGTTCGTTACAATATTAGCACAAAATTACATAAAACTAGAGCAAAAAAATTTGAAAATATCCATCCATCCTCTTACGCTTATCCGAGATCAGGTCACGAGGGCAGCAGCTTGAGCAGAGATGCCCAGACTTCCCTCTCCCAGCCACTTCTACTAGCCCTTCCGGGGGAATCCCGAGGCGTTCCCAGGCCAGCCGAGATACATAGTCCCCCACCGTGTCCAGAGGCCTCCTCCCGGTTAAACGTGCCCGGAACACCTCAGCAGGTAGGTGTCCAGGAGCCACCTCATCTGACTCCTCTCGATGCGGAGGAGCAGTGGCTGTACTCCTAGTTCCTCCCGGATGACTGAGCTTCTCACCCTGTCTTTAAGGAAAAGCCCAGACACCCTGTGGAGGAAACTCATTTCAGCTGATTGTTTTCACGATCTTGTTATTTCGGTCACTACCCACAGCTCATGACCATAAGCGAGGGTAGTAACATAAATCGACTGGTAAATTGAGAGCTTTGCATTACTGCTCAGCTCCTTTATCATCACGACAGACCGATGCAGAGCCTGTATCACTGCGGAGGCTGCACCGATCCGCTTGTCGATCCCCCGCTCCATTACGTGAAAATATGTGAGCTATTACTACATGTGATGGTCAGTTCTGCCCAGTGGCCAGTCTCAACAGCCCAGCCAGTAGTGTAGCCTACCAGGCTGCTGCAGCCTAGCACTTCAGTTGCGATGTCACGGCTCATTAACTTTGGTCAAGGCTCATGGGAGGGGCAGTGTCATGCCTAGGGTATCAAGGAGCTGACGCCGCAGCTACAACTATACTAGCAGATGACATTTCCGGTACCGTGATGCCATGGGAAAACGTGCTTTTGTCAGAAGGCGGAAGTAAGACAAGTCAAAAAGTAACGCCGAAGATGCAGAATGATTCAATCACAAACGCTAGGAATCATTTTGTACAAATTTAGTGCTAACTAGGATCTGTCATCCGGGCTGCGTGTTTCACATACCTGATTTAGATTATACTTTTAGGTTCCCGGTTTGAGTATGAAGACTCAAAATAACATTATCTTTAGATACCATATGCAACTTTATCATAAAAAAAATGTCCATTTATATAGAAAACTTACCAGGCAAGGGATATATACCATTTAAGACATATATTTACCATTTAAGTTGGATAAATACCATTTACCAGAGATATTTGCCAAGTAAGTTGGATACTTGTCAGTGATTGAACATTTTGCATTTGGGATCCTGTAAATAAATAATGTTACAACAAAGAAGTGCATCATTTTACAAATGGCACCCCATAGCGGTCCTTATATGGACCGCTCGCTGTTGCATTAGTTAAAATTCATACGTCACTTTGACAGGGTTGCTATTTTTAAAGGTTCCCCTGTAGCTCGTTCTGATGTAGTTCAATTGAATGGTATAATGCCAGCTCATGCTGTTAGTGACTTATCATCTGTCTGATGCAGTTCATCAGTCACATTACATAGCCTTCCTTCTAAAGTCACTGCTCCCAGGGACCACTTACAAATCTTTATAATGGCACACAAGCTCTTTAAAATGGTGGGTCTTTGTTTCCACTATGATTATGTGGCCAGTGACAAAGACACAACAACAGAAGCACCGAGCACTTTGTAGTTAGGTGGCACAACAGGGATATCGAGTATTGTGCTGGCATGTAATGTAGAAGGGGTGTTAAATGATGTACATCTGTGCAGTGATCTGTTCATCACATGTTAACAAGCTTGTGAGGAGCTGTAGGTGTACAGTCCTTTGTTTGTCATCCATGATTGAACTGTCCCTGTAAATGGTATTTTAGTCCCTGGATGGCTGTTCTGTAAAGCTTCCATAATCTGCCTCTTCCTTTCAACTGAACAGACTCCTTCATTAACCTTGTCTTACACTGCTCACTTGTGGTTAGAGCAACTCGATTTGCCGCACTTTTCCCCAGCTTCAAGCATCTGAAGATCCACCAGAGGCCACACACGTAGCGTAAGACCCATTGGCCGATAGATTGCTATCAACTGTCTTCCTTCCTGTACCGATGCTGCAAATGGCATTCCCAGATTTCAGCCTCAAAGCTCACCAGCAGCTACACAAAAGAGCTCAACAAGTGTATTTTGAGGTTTTTTCGGAACTCTGCACTTTGCTAAGTTAAATTATAGATCTTCTCCTTGATCTGCTTCCAATATCAATTTAGCTAATGCTATTGGTAACTTATCCCTAGACTGATGTAACTGGTCAGTGTCATTGTAATATTTTAAAACTTCACAAAAATTACAACTTTACAAGAGTTCTGAAACAATGCAGTAATGTAAAACTGACAACAATAATTTCACACAAGAAGCCTTAAAAACTGGAGAAATGTAAAAAGACATTTTGACACGAAATCTGAATTTGACTCATCCATTAAAAATTACTTTTTAGCAAAAATCTTAACCAGAATATAATGCAAATATAATCTTACTATAGCAAATGTTGCAAATCAAACAGAATGATTATCTGAAAAAAAATTTTAAAAGCATGTTGTAAGAAAAACAGCTTTAAAGAGCTTGATTATATGAAAATATCCTGAGTAACCTTAAAATTCTCTAATTCAATAGTGTTGACATAATTTTTATTTTGGTATTAATTTTAAGAAATATTTTTAAGTTACTGAAGGAAGAAAATAATGCAGAGAATTCAAATGAGTGTATGGTAAGATGAAGATAACATTCTTCATAAACAGTATGCTTAAATCTCTGCAAGATTACAGTATAAAAGCCCCTCCATTTGTTATTATACTGAAGGAACCCCAATCACACATTAAAAACATATATTTAAATGATAATTAATATACTTGATGAACATTTTAGTATTTTATGGCTGCTGTTATTGTTTACTGTTACTGTTTTAAGGCTGTTGCTACTATAATTGAAGTACTTTTAAAGAAAAGCCATTAAATGAAATTTCTGTTTTTGCTGTGGTATCGAACAGGTATTGAGTTCATAAATTGTATTTGGTACTTGTATCAAATACAAAAATACTAGTATACCAATATTCATAAAGTGCAGTGCAAACATTTATCACATCATTCCATTCCATTAAACAGACCATGGTAAAATCATTCTCTGCAACAAACTTAACACCTTTGTATGACTCATTACAGTGAGGACCACACACACATGGATACACTGTTCTATTTAAACAAAAAAAATAGTCTCTTTACAAAACAATTCATTCATTTTGTCAGTCAAAGATGCAGAAGAAAACAAAGTTATTGGCTTAGAAGATGAACCAGAGACATCAATTTACGAACCAAATTCCTTAAACTGCAACAGAGTTATACCAAAATATATGTGCAAAAATATTAATCCCATACTGTAAGGGTGTACCTCCCTGTAACAAAAAACGTCACTGTCTGGGAACTGGCAAGAGAAAATAAAACATAATAAGCTTACACTCTACTTTTCTATCAGCTGAACATGAAGTAACAGGAAATGTAGCTGATGAAAACATCAGCATAAGCCAAAAAATGTACTTTATACTTGTTGTAAAACTGAAAAAAAAACTCAGACTGCCTGGAGCAACTATATAGTTCACAGAAAATGTGTCAATATGCTACTTCTTATCAAAGATTAAATCTTAACACTACCATATCATGCATTACTGTATAATTTAATAATTGTCTCTCACGGATATAAGCATACTAGCAAATAAAATGCTGAGAAAATGTGGAAATTTAAAATACTCACCAAAAAACATTTTTCCTTTCCTTCTCATTGGTACAGCACCTCCTGCAGCACCTGTGGCTTTCTGAAATATGAATGGTTAAATTAACTAAATTATTCAAGAAAAAATAAAATTAAATACAGTACATTAGGTAAAAACCACTTAGTTTTAATATCTTGCTTTCCAAGTTTAATTTATAGTATGTTAGTTCATATTACAAAGGATTCCAACAAGTAATGAAATCAGCTTTAATTGTTTTTTGCATGAATTTACTGTATATGTATTTACTATAAAATTTGTTTACCAGAGTGTAAGTGTCTTCATGAAATACTTTTTAATTCTGATGACTCCTTTTTAACAAGTCAATGATAATGCTAAATAAAAATTACTGTTTGTAATACATATACATATTTCAAAACACAAGTCAGGAGCAAAAAATTGTTAAATGCATTTCATATGGTGTTTACTTTTTTAAAATAATCAAAAAATATGTATTTTATTGGTAGGTAAAATGTACAGCACAGTTTTAAAATTTTCAATTCAGAATGACCAGTGTTTGTTCATTAAAAACAAGTGCTGCACATAAATTTTTACATATAATTTTTACTGTGGTTGAAGACATCAGGAAGCCACCTTTGTTTACTTGTTTGAAAAGAGACAGTGCATGGTGAGGAGTGGGCTTTCCAAAAACCTTTGACAGAGCCAGCATCTTTCGTGATGCCCAACCTCAATCACCCCAGGGCTCCGAAACTGCTTGTGATCACAAAAAATAAAATGATGCTCACAAAGCAGGAAAAGGCTACAAGAAAATAGAAAAGCTTTTTCAGGTAGCTGTTTTCTTAGTTAACAATGTTATTAAGAAACAGCACTTAACAGGTGGAGGTCAGGTTGAGGTCTCGAACACCAAGAAAACTTTCTGAAAGAACTACTTGCAGCGAAACCTGAACAAATATGACCTTCATGGTAGAGTCAGCAAAAGACGCCCTTTCTTGCATCCTAGCTACAAAATTCAGCACCTGAAGTTTGCAAATGAACATCTAAACAAGCCTGGCAATCTGAAAACAAGTCCTGTGGACTGATGAATTCAAAATAGAACTTTAAGGCCACAAGGTGCAAAGATACAGTATGTTTCATGGGGGTGAATCAATCATGCTTTGGGATTGTGATGCAGCAAGTGGTACGGGGAACATGTCATTGGGGAAGGAAAGAATAGATTCAAATAACCAGAAAATACTGGAAGCAAACATCACACCCTCTGTAAAAAAGTTAAAAAGAGGATGTGTCCTACAACAAGATAATCATCCAAAGTACACCTCAAAATCTACAATAGAATAACTCAAGAGGCATAAGCTGGCAGTTTTGCTTTGGCCCTCACAGTCCTGTGACGATGCGGGTTCGGCTCCATGCTCCCATCTTGCTTCCGGGAGCCCTAGAACCCGTCAACATCGGTAATGTTACTGATGAGCTCGGCAGTGAGGCACTTGGAGCAAGGGGATGGTGTAAAAGTGATTTTATTTAAAAACAGCAAACAAAAACAAAGTGTCCAAATAAATAGTGCAGTGCCTTTCAAAAATCTTCAATAAATAAATAATCAATTAAAACAGAAGGGAAGTGGAGGCTAAAAACACCATAGAAAAAAACAATCCTTTTAAAACGACGAGGTTAAAACAACGCTGGAAGCAATCCTTTAAAAACACAAAGCCCAGTGTCTTTTTACCGGGCGGCTCCCCTGTTTCTCCCATTGGGCTTTGCAACAGGAGAATCGCCATACCTGCAGCTGAAAATCAGTGGACAGATCTCAAAAGAGCAGTGCATGCAAGACGTCCCAAGAATGTTACAGAATTAGAAGCTTTTTGGAAGGACGAATGAGCGAAAATACCCTATGTAAGAAATGAAAGCCTCTTAGCTGGCTACAAAAGTGTTTACAAGCTATGATACTGGCCAAGGGGGGTGTCACTAAGTACTGACATTGTTGGTGCCCAAACTTTTGCTTTTCAGACCCTTTTTATTTTTTGTGCTTGTGAATGATGCCAATAAATATATAATCTTGCTTAAAATATTGAAGAACTGTGCCATCTCTAACTTTATGCCTTTTGATTATCAGTTCATCTTCTGCTCACTTAACTATTCGCAGTAACAGACATTTTAAGCAAGAGTGCCAAAACTTTTGCACTCCACTTTATAATCTATGTTCATATACATTATACAGTATATATCATAACCATGACAAATTTTAATTATATCATGATATACATTTTTGGCTGCACTTCCCACACCTACTGTATCCTTGGCCTAGGAGCTAAGAAGCTAACCCAGCATTATTAAACGGTCCATAATGCTCATTCACATTTGCTCTTATCCTACTCATTGTTCCTTATAATCAAGGATGATTGTAACTTCTATATTTAATTCCTTCATATACCATAAACAAATTATGTTATTTGTTCATGGCCATCTCCTTTTACCTCTATTTCTTAATCTAATTCAGAACTTTGCCTTTCATGTATTTTGGTGTTTAATGTTTGTACCTTGCGTTAATAATGTCGTCATATTAGGTTTTAATCCATTTGTATTTCTCTGAATATTTGTGAAGCACTTAGCATGAGAAATGTGCTAAATAAATACAATGTATTATTATTATCATTCCTATTTTCATTGCTATGTAGGGTTGTGAGCTCAGATTTGATTGCTAGCTTGGGCAGTATCTTTATGGTGTTTTCATGTTCTCTCCATGTATAAGCAGACTGGGCGTATGCAACTTCAAATATTGTTTTAGTTATGGATATTAGAAGTGTGTCATCAATTGCCAAAATATGTTTATTCTTAAATATATGTTATTAAATTATATCCACCAAGTTTAGACTCACATGTTTGCATTTTGCTTATTTAGTGAGTGATAGGAGGTTTTTTTCTATAATACATGTTCAGTATTTGATGTAAATAATGTAATATGCTTTTGGTAATGCACTATATACATGGAAAAACTGGAATCTCTATTTCTGCTATTACTGTTATTAACACAGTGCAAGCAGTGACTTCAACAGTATTTAAAACAAAAGCAAAAGTAAGAATTCCCTGAAGAAAAAAACAACTTTTAAATACTGAAAATAGGTAATAGCATTATGAAATATCAAAAATGAATATAGTATAAAATAAGAGTACTGTATATGTGTGTAGTGATCTTACTGATCAGAAAAGAAATTTTAAAAAATGAAAGCATTTTTGAAATTAAATAATCACTTGTTATTGTAAACTGCAATAAGTGTATGCAAATTACATCAGAGCACATTACCTAGTTGTCCTGTCACATTATCAGGAGAAAACTGAATTCTGTGACAGATAGTAATAATGTATATATTAAGACTACAGGTACTACATGAATAATATAAAATTTATACAATTATAAAAACAATTGTGTTTTTACACTTGCAAAACAGTGTACATATGGACATTTCTGGTGAGTAAAATAAAAGCAATAAAGTGTGACAAATTCTAAAAATTAACTGCTGAAAAACAAACTAAATATAAACTAAAAAATGAACTAAAAGAAATAAAACTAAAATCAAACTGGTGACAAACTAAAACTAAATAAACAATATAAAAAATTAAAAAGAAAAACTAAAAAAATACCTTAGAATTAGAAAAAACACTGGTCACAACACATTTAGATCTCCTTGAAAACTGCACTTTACTTGAAAAACTACATGAAAAACTGTACATATGTTATTAATGTCTTTCATAATATGTTACATGACATAATTTGTTATGAATCCAACTCTGTGTATGTAAGCATTTTTCCCCGATTCTATACTCATAAAAGCATCCATGATAGATGATTGCTTTGAGTGGAACTGGAATTTTTATTTTTCAAAATTGCCTCTTTGTCTTATCTGTGTTTTTAACATTTTGCCACAATGCATTGTTCCTGTCAAATGGTAGAATTAGGCTCTGGAATGCATATATGTTTCTGTGCAACAAAGTTATTAGTTTTGCCTTTTAATACTTGTTTTCAACCTGTCCATAAAGCTTTTCAACATTTCTTTTTCTTTGACTCTGTTGGTAAATTAAGATTTGTGGGGCTCTTACCCTTAACCTGTACAGCACACAATATACTGTATCCTGTTCCAAAACAATGTGCTTACAAGTTCTGCTTTCAATGTTGTGTAAAAAAAAAAAAAAATGCCCCATACTGGACTTTATAATTTTATACCAGCCATCTTGATCTCTTAGGCTTGAATCATTCATTGCTGTACTAAAGCAACCACAGAAAATCTAGTGTCAAGGATAAGGAGTAGCCTAATAAGAGTAAAGAGCAAGAACAATAGATTTATGGACTGCCACAAAACAGCATCTGAGATTATATGTATATGAAATGTCAAATGTTAAGAACAAAGACAGTGTAATCCACTGTAAAGCCGACTATACTTCCTTAGAAGGTTGGCGTTGTTCAACATCTGCAATAAGATGCTGCAGATGTTCTACCACACGGTTGTGGAGAGTGCCCTTTTCTACGCGGTGGTGTGCTGGGGAGGGAGCATAAAGATGAAAGACGTCTCACGCCTGGACAAACTTGCTAGGTAGGCAGGCTCTATTGTAGGAATGAAGCTAGACAGTTTAACATCTGTGGCAGAGCGACGGGCGCTAAGCAAGCTCCTGTCAATCATGGAGAATTCACTGCATCCACTGAACAGTGTTATCTCCAGGCAGAGGAGTAGCGTCCTGCTCCACTGACAGATTGAGGAGATCGTTCCTCCCCCACACTATGCGACTCTTCGATTCCACCCGGGGGTGTAAAAGCTAACATTTTTCAAAGTTATTGTATGTTTTTACATGCACTTTTATTACTCTTTAATTTAATATTGTTTTCTTTTTTTGTATCAGTATACTGCTGCTGGATTATGTGAATTTCCCCTTGGGATTAATAAAGTATCTATCTATCTGTTAAACTGACCTTGGTATGCAATGTATGTTCTTTGCCCTATTTCAGTTTTGGCATTATTAAATGTACAGCCTTAGTCATAATGCTTACTAGAATCAATATGCCCATTAATCCTACACAGTAAAGTATCAACTAAATAACTATCACAATTTGTTAAAAAAAAAAAAATACAACATCAACTATACAATATACTCATTGTATCGCTAGACAATAATTCATATATACATTATATAAATATTTAATACTTCAAAAGGTGACAAATTTTATATATACTGTATAGTATACTTGTATAGTATTTTGAAAGAAAAATACAAATTACTCTATAGTAATTCTTATCTTCAAGAGCATGTACTGTATAATGGGCATGGTGCCTGAATAATACGTAAAAAAACTCAAAATAAAGTAACTGCTCTCACCTCTTTTATTATACGTTTTAGATGCATATATACACACTGTCCAGTTTTACGATAGTGTCTTTCAACATGTTCTCTTCCAAATCCAAGGAAAGTATTCATACATACATACAGACCTCCTTCAGACTCCTAAAAAGAAAAAAGGGTTAAAAAGATTGTTCAAAAAACCTTCTTCTGAATAAGAGGACACAAGAAAGTCTTCAGCAGTTTTGAAATGATCATTCTTCCACAATCTTGTAGCAACATTACTGCTTATATGAAAAAATACCTTTCCATATGTTCGAGAAGCAGTTTCCATGTTAATTAGACAGATATGCTTAAACAATACTTAGATACAAGGTCACTTTACATTAGATGCAGCAGTAGCCATAACACTTGGTATAAACTATATGGCCAAATACTTGTGAACAACTGATCATCACATTTATGTGAGCTTGTTCAATATCCCATTCTAAAAGCATAGGCATTAATAAGGATTTGCCATTCCCTCACACATCAATTGTGACCATAACAGAATCCAACTTTCTGAGAAGGGTTTCTGCAAGATTTTGTAGTATATCTATGGGAATCTGTGTCCATTCAACCAAAAGAACATTTGTAGGCTTCAGGTATAGATGTTGGCGAGAAAACCTAGCTCGCAATCTCTGTTATGTTTCATGTCAAAGGTATCCAGTAGGGTTTAGGGCAGATCTTTTGTACAGGCCAGTCACGTTCCTAAACACCAAACTCAACAAACCTTGTCTTTATTTGTGAACAGAGACACAGTCATAATGGAACAGTACCCTTCACTTGAACCAAGGGGCCTAGTACCAGACTACTATCCCTCCTCCACCAAATTTTACAGTAGGCAATTGGCAATATGCAGTCCAGAAGGTATCGTTCTTGTGGCATCTGGCAAACCTAGATTCATCCCTCAGACAGACAGATAATAAAACATGACTTATCATTGCAGAGAACAAGTTTACACTGCTCCAAAGTTAATTAGATGTGTGCTTTACACCACTTCTGCTGATGATGTTACTGTGCATCAATGCTTGTGCTGATATTTCTTCTGGAGGTAGCTGGAAACTATGTTCTTAGTGATGCAACAGAGGATAGGGGATTTTTATATGCTATGGACATCAGCACCACTTTGTCACTGAATGGTTATTCCTCCTAGACTCTGTAATTCACAATAACAGCACTTATAGTTGACCAGGGCTGATTTGTGGCAAATGGCGGCATCCTATGACAGTGCCACGTTTGAAGTCACTGAGTTCTTCAGTATGATTAATTCTACTGTCAATGGAGATTGTATGGCAACGTGCATGATTTAATGCACCTGTTATCAATGGGTATTGCTTAAAAACCTGAACTCAATAATTTGGAGGTGTGTCAACATACATTTGACCATACAGTGTATGTACTGTATCTCCTGTGTTACAATGTGCAGAAAGCTCACACAAATATCATGTGTTTATGACGAAAACAATTGTCAACATATGAAGAGTATGAAATCTTTATTGATGCCAGGGACTGCATTTAAAGATTCTTCATATAATTAAAATAATTCATGAAAGAAAATATATTATTGGTCATCATGCCAAATATATCAGATTTAAAAAAATGAATATTTTCTTTTACTCATGCCATACATGTAGTCATTTCCATGTGATACTTGGCATTTTTGTGTTCTTGTTGAGGCAGTTATAGGTTATTATATACGAAAGTGGTTGCAGGCAAACATCACCTGATTTTTGTAATCTACTGTCAGCTTTAAAGAGGAAACAAAAGGTTTGTTTTAATAAATAGAAAAACCTAAAAATGAATATCCATCCATCCATTATCCAACCTGCTATATCCTAACCACAGGGTCACAGGGGTCTGCTGGAGCCAATCCCAGGCAAACATAGGGCGCAAGGCAGGAAACACACACCGGGCGGGGCGCCAGCCCACCGCAGGGCACACACACACACACACCAAGCATACACTAGGGACAAAATGCATTTAAACAAAAAAGAAAAAGGAAAACACGATAAAAATATGATATAACTGAAGCATATATGGCCATGCTCCCCACAACAGCAATTTAGAAATGTTTAGTCATTTATACAACAGGGCAGTTATAGCCTTTCACTAAAAAGATAGATCATTTTTATTTGATCACTAATTACTAATGAAATGCAATAATTTATCATTAGCTACAATGTTAGGTATATCATGACACAAATATAAGCCCCTCTGTCATTTCCCAAATTATTATTTCACATCATTGTACCAACAGTCTATGTATAACTTCACTTCTAAAAATAGAGCATAATCACACATGTTGTCTTTTAAATGTCTCAGGATAACTAAAATAGCACAAAAAGTGATTCTTTGCGTTATTATGTAAATGACGCATCAAAAATATAAATGCTAAACCATATTTACCTCTTAAAAACTGAATGATAAATTTAATATGAGGTAGTACTTTGAGACAACCACAAATAAATCTTTAAAAGAACAGAAACAAGCCAAAAAGCATATAAACTAAGGGCCCAAATAATGATGGAAACATAAAAACAACGTACTGTAATTAACTAAAAGAATGTTTAAGATTATATTGTCTTTCTACAATTAAAATTTTATTTACATTTTCATTGTTTTTCCCGAAATAATATATAATGGGTTGGCACACTGACTGCTACCTTTCAGTTCCAATAGAGTGTAGAAATTGTGGCCCAGTCATTCCTTTTGTAGACTTTGTACATCCATTCATTTTACATCTATTCCTGGCCTTTTCTCTAGGTACTCCAGACTTTCTCCCACATTCAAATAATGTGTGCTTTGGGCCTTTCGGTGACTTTCAGTTGACATAGTATGAGTAAGCACTGGTATTTGAGGGAGGGAACTTGATGAAGGACCGGCACCATATCAAGCCTTTGTTGCTCCTGTGCTGGAAACTGCCAGGATAGGCTCTGGTGTCACACAATATAAACTGGAATAAACAAATCAGAAAACTGATGGAATGAACATTGTTGTTTGCTCATTTTTAACAACTGAGCAGTGAAAGATTAGGGGATGCATAGGAAATCACTGGTGGAGACTTAAGTGGAAGCTTTGTAATTTACAGTTCATACAGTCCCATTCAATGCCTTATCAATAAGGACTCAAAGATTTTATTTTTCATGTGTCTTCTTCCATAGTTATTTCCATTTTTATATGAAGTTGCTATTTTTTGACTAGATGTCTCAAATGGCATACAGTTATTTTTTTTTAGATTGGCAGGACAGTGGTACAGTTTGAATTCCAGTATCTTGTCTATGGGAAGTCTGAATGTTCTCTCTATGTCTGCATAGACTTCCCATTTTTTCTCCCATCTAAATAACAGATTTATCAGGTATTTCACATGGTATTTAGTTTTTTAGTTGATGAAAGGACCCTTGACCAATAAATTAGAGGGGCAGGTGGGCTTTTATTTCAAAATCTCCATTTAATGTAAATGTGTTTCCTGTTTATCATGTACTCTTATGTTTCCTTTAAAGTATCTATTTAAGAATATTACAGCAATATAATATAACAAACAGTTAAATAAATGATATGTGAGTTATGCAACACAAGTAATGTGAGC